>NW_010524002.1:82295-94593 GCF_000687285.1 Phaethon lepturus
GGAACAGAAAATGTTCAAATGTGTAAAATTCCAGAGAATAGCATCTGAAGTTGGCATGAAAACAAAGTAGCAGCTCATGGTAAAAAAAACAATATAATAAACAGGGATTCAAGAGAATGACACACAACGCAATAGGACTAACAGCAATGGCAAATAGGAGTAGTGGTTCATCTGGTGATTCAAGTAAGCAAAGAAAAAGATTAAGGGAAACCAAAGGAATAAAGAAGAGAAACAGCATTTAGCAGATAAATAAAAACTACTTGAGAATGAAAATCAACCCTAAATAATTTGATTTGTGTCATCTCTCTTAATATAAAAGACATGCTTTTATTACCTTTCTTTCGAAAGAGTGCATTTAGATAGTTTTCTGCTTGGCATTCAATCTTATCAGTGTTGGACTGGCCCTGAGATGACAGTTCCTCTGTAGGTGTTGACTGTGAAGAACCAATAACTGATGCACGATCCTAGAAGACATATGAAGATTATAACATCTTTCAGAAGTTAGTCTATTGGTAGTAAAATTTACAAGTAATTATTGCGCTATTGAGTGAAAAAGAACCACTAAAAAGAAATTTACTATGAAGCCAAACCACCTCACGCCCTCTCATAGCCAAAGTATCTTAAATCAAAATGCAGTATTAACCTATTTGCAAAATTCAATTCTCTGATTCTTACTTTCATACCAAAAATTGGGTGTTGGGGAGTCATGCTTGTATCATGTTCATACTTACACTGACTGTTTCTTTGTGTAAATTACAAAAGGAACATTTCTCATCCATAGACCAGTCAGTTAGCTCTTCTGGCTCACAGTCTTAAAAGAAGAAAAAAAACTAGATGTTTTAAACAAGTAAAAATGGATTTTGAGAACAAAATACACATCCTACAATTCTCTTAAATAAATTCCATCATAATCTAATATGCACTTATTGGTACAATGTAGTCAATAGTATTCAATGCTTCAGACATTTCTGAAGTCTTGTCTGGCTCACATGGCTCAGCTTTCAAATAGCTGAGGGCACCTTTCCTAGAAGGAAAGGTAAAACTCATACATTTCAACTGATTACCTTTCACAGTTACTGGAGGCATCTGTATACTGTAAATAAAGCTCTGAATTTCAGCCACCATTCCTTTTAACAAAAGTGTGCAAACTTGTAGCAAACTAAGCTAGGAATTAGGATATGGACTCCTCGCCACTTGAGCTACATGTATTGTACTTGCAGTATTTTAATTTCTTTATACCATCACTACAAGTAAACCAAAACCCTATAGTCACTTGTAGCACTTGATGTATTTACAAAACTTTAAAATGTATGTTTTATCGGAAGACATACTTTAGACTTGAGGGAATATAGGACTTAAACAGATCACCTATATCGATTGTCTTCTCCTACTGAATGAAGACACGGTATCTATTTTCTTTAAACAAGTTGTTAAGCTCCATTTCAAAAGCTAAGAGTTTTCCATCACATACTCTTCTCTTACCAAACCACGACTTGTTTTAAAGCTTTTCCCAAACCACTGCTAACAGTTAAAATTAACCTTCCACTTTCTTGTTTAAATTTACTCATGGCAAGTTACTCCACTTTGTTTTTGTGGCATTCTCATACCTAAACCGTTATTGTTCATGGGTATTTAGCACCTTGATGTATTTACAGAGAATATACCCGCTTTACACTTCATTTTGCTAGGCTAACCTAATCCACTCGGTTTTCTCTCATGAGATTCAACCCCGTCTTTTCTGCACCATTCTCACTTGAACACCTGTTTCCTGCACAAAGGTGACCAAGATGATGCCCTTCTTTTACATTTACACCAAAGTTTCTTAAACTGTAGACAGTACTTTTCCTACGCTATCCTAGTTGTGCATAAGTCTATTACAGCCGCAGCATTTTGGCAGGTGACTGTGAACCTGATAAACTACAACACCAAGGTTCCTCTCCATCCCATTCATTTCCAGTTCATGTACTTACAACCTAAGCAACATTTCCCCCTCCCCCTTATTAATTACCAAATATATTTCCTCCTTTTCTTTGTACCACTAAATTACAATCACAGTTCTCTTAAGGAGGTTCTTGACATTATCTGCTTTCAGTAACAGATCGACCTTGGCTGGCTGCCAATCCCACCCAGCAGCTCTCTCCCCCTTCTCAACAGGGCAGAGGGAGAAAATAATATGAAAAAACTTGTGGGTCAAGATAAAGACAGGGAGATCACTTACCAATTACTGTCACAGGCAAGCCAGACTCAACTTGTGGAAAATTAATTTCATTTATTGCAAATAAAAACTGATTTTCATAATGGGAAAGGCAAAACTAAAACCACCTTACTACCCCTTGTTCCCTGGCTTCAACTTCACTCCTTCATTCCTGACTCTTCTACCCCCACCCCCACCCCAAATGGTGCAAGGAGGATGGGGAAGAGGGGCTTGTCGTCAGAACAGTTCCTCTCTGCCTCTCCCTCCTCCTCACATTTTCCCCCTGCTCCAGCATGGGGTCCTTCCCACAGGCTACAGGCATTCATGAACTGCTCCAGTGTGGGTCCTTCCCACAGCTGCAGTTCTTCACAAACTCCTCTAGCATGTGTCTTCTCCACAGGGCACAGTCCTTCAGGGAAAGACCGCTCCACAGGCCCACAGTTCACTCCAGAAAACCTGCTCCTGTGTGGGCTTCTCTCTACGTGCAGCAATTTCTGCCAGGAGCCTGTTCCAGCACAGGCTCTCCATGAGCCTGTAGCTTCCTTCAGGGCATCTCCAGCTACTTTACTGTGGGGTCCTCCATGGGTTGCACTGTGGGTATCTGTCCCGGTGTGGTCCTCCAGGGGCTGCAAGGGGATCTCTGCTCTGGTACCTGGAGCACCTCCTCTCCCCTCTCCCTTCTCTGACCTCGCTGGGTGCAGGGTTGTTTCCCGCTCTCCGCTCCCTCCCCCGCAGCTACTGAGCTTTTACTCTTTCTTAAATATATTATCACAGGGGCATCAGAAATAAAATTAATCTGAAAAAATGAGGTTCTTAAGTTGAGTGCAAACATAATCCAAGTAATTCTATTATTATTTAAATCTAGTTTACTCAGCTCTAAAATGCTAATTTAGAACAGAATTCTGTATTAACAACGTGTTATATGCTTCCATAGGCAGGAAGGATTTTTTCCTGAATGGACAGTAACAAAAAATAATGAGCTGTTTTTGCTGAACTCGTCTAGCTGTCCCAGCCTGTTAGAGCTCTTCCTTTAAGATGTCCACAAATGAAAAAACCCCACACTATTCTTTCATAACAAATTCATGTTTTCATAGTTTTCCTTGCAACGACAATAAATCTACTTATGAATGTTGGGATTCCGTGCATAACTCCAAGACAGGTTTTATATTTTCAGAGAAATTCTTCTGCCTCGGAATCCTGAAGTTCCACTGTTAAAAGTCTAACTAGAGAACAATCGCTGTGCGTCACCAAAAAAAGCAAACCTTGAGAAACATCAGCTCTACATAACACTAAATTTATTAAGAAAAGTATAAACCATGTACAACTGTGAGCTAAGCAAAACTGCCATCAGATAGCAGATGTATACCAGATATATCAAATGCCAGGCATCCAGCAATCTCAGGTCACCACCACAGAAAGCATACTGAGAGCAGCATTAGTTTTTAACTAGAGGTAGACAACCATACTCGCAGAAAGATCAGAGGCACAGATAGCACTTTGAGCAGAACAAACTTCCTCTTAGCTGCATTCACTTTAGGATCATGATCATCTCCCCTCCCCATTTTATCTTGCTTGGGGACAGCTGATGAAAATTGTAGTGACAACCTACAACACTAGCTAGCCCATGAGAAAAAGTTGTTAAGACTATGCAAAGAGCATTTTAATACTAAGCATGATACAGATCATTACTTGAAACCAAACTCATTTAGTAAAAAGCTGTTAAACCTGTTTCCATTTTTTAATTAAAAAATGGCCAACTTTGACAATAACGAACACTTTTTTTCATTTCTTAAGCCACTCAAATCTTTGTTTCCCCAAAGCATTTTTCCCCAAGGAGTCATCTTGAATTAAATAAATACAGACATATGTAGTACTGAATAGATTCCATGTTTACCTCTTCAAATGTGAAATAATTGTCCAGTAAATCTAAATATGATAGCTTAAAAGAAGTCAACCCTTACTTTCCAGTATTTTCTGCATTTTTATTACAATGTCCCAATAAATTTGCCAGGTATTTGTCACAATTCTGAACAAATCATCCCCCTTTTCTTTTTATATGGCACTACTGCTTCCTAATAAGTCCATTAGAATATCTGAGGTGTTTATCATGTTCCCTCATCTTTTTAATTTCATAAAAACTTGAATGGTATTAGACAGTTATATTTCTAATATAATTTTTCACCCCATTACTTTATATATGAATAAACATTCCAGAACAACCTAAGGAAAAATAAAACACCCTCAAATAATACTTTCAACCTGTATAGAGTTTTCTTCCTGACAGAGAAAGAATGATGAGAAAGCAGCTTTTCTCCCACAAGACACTGTTTTTCCACAAGAGAACAGAACCCCAGCACATAGTCCCAAAAAAGAAAATACACACATACCAGATGATTAGAGGAAAAGATTTGTAACAGTTTAGCTAAATATCCAGAACCAGAATGTAGAATAACAATTTACCTGGGAATCTACTTAGCTGAAAACAGGTATAAGCAAAGTACTAGGAAGCCCTAAGGATTCCATGACACAGGAAGTCTCAAGCTCCTTCAGAGCATGACCAAGGTCAGATGCCAAGATATAGAACTTGACACCTACGCAACCAGAAGCTGCACTATCAAAGCAGTCAGGAAAAAAAACCCTGCTGCTGAATAAAAGAAGTGACGAGAACCATTTAAACAAGCTCAAGGTAAGTCCTACATATACATCATATAAGAATTTCAAGATAACGGAAAAAATCTCATCATCTTCAGGTAACTATCTGTTGTCATGGATGGCTGTTTCAGTTCAATTAGTTTGGCTTCTAAGCAAGATTGTTTCTGAGGTTTACAAGATATTGTATTTGAAAAGTAAAAAAACCTAGTAAATCTGAAGCATACCTTTTACCATTTAAATTTGTCATTACAATTTATTATTCTCTTAAGCAACTTTGAGAGAATATAATACAATAATTTTATCTACAGACCAAAAACTATTTTGAGACAGAACTAAGGAAGAAATATATCAATCAACACACTCGTATGTTACATTTTATACCCCCTTTTTTTTTTCTATGCTACAAACAACACATAAAACCAGCATGTAAGAGAAAAAGTGCTACTGTAGCTAAACGGCATGTATTTCAGCTGATTTCCACACATTTCTGGATAAGCAAGCTATATAATTTCTTGAGGTTTGTTAAAAGAAACATACACTCTTGCTAATGAGGCATAATATTGCATATTGACAGTACTGGTTCAGTGGTTATGATGAGAAAAATAGACACCTTACAAGATGCAGTGATTTAGGCATGTTGCTAAGGTCTAAAAACTTGGGTTCTGATTCCAATTCTACCAACCATATGTTTTGTTAACCAAGGCAAATTATTTACACTGTATCTTAGTATTATTATTTAAAGTGAAAAGCGGCACTTAAATTATGATAGTGGAAAGATTTATAAAAAATGTTACTCAAGCGTTCTGTATTAATCTTTATAATGCAATTCAAACCTCAAATTAGAAATAGCCTTGCAGCCTATACTACAAGGTCTGCGTCTACTCTGTTTGTATCAAACATGGCAATTTCAAATGGGATTACTGAAGTTACAGATGCTATATCCATGAAAACTAAACAAAAACAGTAAGGTAAGGTGAGCATCCCAACCTAACACTCCTCCGTCTCTTCTACAGTTGCTCCAAAGTAAAATCACTTTTGAAAATGAACTTGACAGAAGACTTCCTTCTACGCTTCAAAGCAATTTTGTGCTAGATTTTCCTCCTCTGCTTTTGTTAAAGACTGATAAATCATTTCATACTTAACTAAAGACTCAGGTGTTATTGACAGCTATTCCAACAAAACCAAACCCATTTGGAATAAGGCTAAGTCTTGTAAGGGTAATGGAAAATATATATTTTTAGATATATACACATACTCTTAAACATATAAATACTTTTAATGTATATACAAATATATATAAAGAGCTTTATTTTAAAAATACATATATAAAGACATAAAAATATACAAAAAGCTTTCATTTTCTTGACCACTACCAAGAAAACCACACTAGCACTCATTAACTTCCTTTTTCCGATTAATGTCAATAGGAACCCGAGCAGCTTGTCTTCCCTTTCTAAAAGGTGTCCAAAAAATGAAGTAGAGGATGGATTATTCCAGAAAAGTAGAACTTTCTCATGAGAGCTTCTCAGGAAAGCTTAGCTAATCCAAAATTTCCCTGCATAGGAACAAAACCTAGGTACCATTTTACCTAGTATCTTGCCTTTGCACAGTATTGACAAGAACATGATGAAATAAACATTAGAAAGAAAAACAAGTGACGATTTCCTTTTTAGAATTCAATACATACTTTAAACTACTTTTAACTAAAAAAGAAAAACTAATAAAATAATGTCATTGCACTAAAAGCTGGCTCATTTACCTTCAAATAAACTGAGGTCTCTTCGTAGCCTTGGTCCATAAAGCCCTTCTAAAATACTTTCAAAACCTGGAGACAAAAGAAACATTTAAAACAGTAAATCAAAAGTTTCTTAAAAAGAAAGCAAATTTGAGAACACTGGCAACAAGTATTCTCAAATTCTGAGAGCAATTCCTGAAATTGTTACATTTATCACACAAATAGTTTCTCCTTCCAACTATAGTACTATTCAACAGAATTAGAAGATAAAAATAAGACAAGGCAACTGCCATCTGCACACAATCAGCCTATTAAGCTGTGCCCCAACAACCTCATTAGACTTAAAATAACCACCACAGAGTCTTAAAGGTGGGAGGATTAACCTCATAGCTCTACATAAGTTAAGTAGTCTCTCTCTTAACACTAAGAATTAAAATCATGTATGGAGAAGGGGAAAAAAAAGAAAAAACGAGGAAACTTTCAAAACCAGAAACTTCTCATTTATGATCGCCTGAAATTACATAATCCGAGTAAGCTAATATGTCTACAAATATAAAAAAGAAAGCTTATTTTGCTTCTGATATCATAACAGTTCTCTCTCATCCTACATATATGTACAAAAATGTTTTAAAATTGAGGATTAGATAAATCCAATTATTTTCCAGATTTACCAGCTAGTCTATTTAGATATTTGGTAAAATGACATACATTTGTTATGAGAAGGGAGAAGAGACACAGAGCAAACTAAATTATTAAAAAAAAACCCAAAAAACACAACAAAAAAACAGAAGAGGAGGTGCATGACAACTGATGAAATACGGTGAGAATTTACATCATCATCAATATAACAGAAGTTTTGTTCAATATAGAAACAGTTTCCAAGTACCCCTTCTTTTCTCCTTCGAAGTAATAAGCTTATTTTCAACTAAGAGGATAACTCAAAGCAGTATTTGAATGTTCTCATTCTTCATACTCAAGACCTGTCTATATTAAAGATGTAGGTATTTTACAGTATTTTGCAAGACTGTTTTATCATCACACCACATAAGATACCAGTATCTTCAGGAAATAACTAGCTACAATCAACAAAGAACATTTCAAATCCTAAGATTTGCTCATCAGCTGTGATGCCCTCTAAGACAACACAACAAACTGCTCTCATCAAAAATGACATTTACTTTCTGGTTTAGAGTGTATGTACAGTAGTGTAAGGAAGAATAAATACATACCATATCTTAAGTAGCATGTTAAAAAATATATTAAAATCATAACATAGACAAGAGAAGCTATCTTAACACATAGGAGCTGTTCATCTTGACAGGTCATGTTTTGTTAAAATTTATCTTTCAATTTTGTATTATTTTAGAATTTTAACATATGAATTATATATTATTAGATCAGATTTATTATCATTATACTTGCTATAAATCTCTTTGAGCTATAAATATGTATTTCTACTTTAATTTTTCACTTTTCTTTGTAATAAATAGTCCTATGCGAGAACACACATTAAGTGACAAAACCACTGTCCTCTCACAAATATATGTAATTTAAAAACACAATCTACAAAAACTAGAAAGCAAAAATCCAAGGCCCAAGCATACACTAAAAATTACCTTAAAGCATTATCCACCGTCTTTGATTCAATGTAATCTAAATTCACATCATATTAGTATTGCACAAATTTTCAGTTCTTCTGGCTTCAAAGGGTTATGGTCAAAAAAAGCAAGAGAGATGAAAATGTCTGAAGTTAAGACAGCAATTCCCCAAACACAATGGTCTAAAAATATAAAACACACTATGTGTATTATTATGATCATTCATGTTATAAACTGCAAGCCACTGCAGCTCAGCAGCTAGCCAATACTTAAGTTCTTGCAATTAAGAAGAATGTGATTTCCAGATTTCCATACAGCTTGCATTAAAGATGGCAATTAGCATACCCCACACACACTGTTTTTTTTTTCCTGAGCAAAGGACACACCAACCCACTTCTCTGCTAGTTCACCAAACTTAGTTCCATCCCACCCATCCAAAGTGACACTTCTCTTACAAGTCCTCCCAGAACTTCTGCATAGAGCAACAATTTAGACTTTACTCAATATGATCATTTGCTTCCTCAACTTTAGACACTTTCTTTTAAATGAAAGCTTACTTGCACAACTTAACAACATAGAATCTTTTTCCAGACCTTATTCTAAAGTTTCCCCAGAAAAGATGTGTACTACTTCCACTTCGTGCAGTTTTCTACAAAGTTCTTCTGCTTTTCAGCAGAATTGATACAATTTTAATTTAGCCTTCATGGGAAGATCCACTTTAGTTTCTAATACAGCTGCTGATGAATATGTGCCAGCACTGTTTCATGAAATGGAACCACCTGAACCCAAGCATGTCAACAAACCTTTGTTTTACTTCATAAGACAGTATGCATAAGCAAATGGTAGTAGCAGTTTTGGAACTCTTCAGAACCTGAAAAGTCTACAGATACCAGTCAGAAATATACTTTGCTTATACCTCTTGTGATTCACCAATTAAAAAAAAAAATCTGCTCTAAATTAATTTTATAGGTATTTTTGTGTCTCTGATGGCGGTGGCTGATCACCTCCTCAATCCCAAACTACCAATACTTGAACACTGACACTTTCTAGTTCCAAACAGAAAAGAAACACTATTGGCTCTATTAACCTGCAATGCCCTTATCTGTCAAACTCCCTTTATCTCTAATAAATGTATTCTGTTACAAGAAGTAAGACAAATAAGTATCTTCATGTAAGAAGAGTATCAGCTTTCTCCATATCTGACACTCTTTAGCCAAGTCAGGTTCCTCCAACAGTCTTCATAAACAGAAGTTCATGATGCAGCTAGTCTCTTAACCCAGTTAGAAGTTTCCAGAGTTTGCCTTCTTGAACAAAGTCATGAACAGTTCTTTTCCCCCGTATTAACTCTCCCCCTACGCCATGACCACCCTCTACCAAATCTGCTGCTTTCCTCACTCAGGGCTAGGATGAGGCGTTCCCAGGACTTGAGGAGGCTGGAAGTTGTCCAACTACATGGCCACCATGAAGAGGCCAAAGGAGATCTTTAGTAGATCAAAGCTAACTCCAGGGACAATGATGAATGACACCACAGCCCAGGTGTTGATCCAGGGGAAAGACTTTGAGAGGAGCAAACACATCTGTGGATCAACATCTGGCTGCAGGCAGGACCAGCTCTTAAGTCATTAAGATCTTCTGAGGAACAAAGAATGTTAGAGAGAGAGGACCCATTTGGTAACACAAATCACCATTACCAACAGACTTGCCTCATAAGAAGGGCTTCAAACTAGGTTTGCCAGGGAAGTGGAGACTGAAGCCTAGAAAGTGGGAGAATGGCAGAGAGGGTAAATGCACAGGACAACACAAGTGAGGATCTTACAGTCCCCCTGAAAAAGGGACACATCTTAAGTAGCTGTACATGAGTGCGTTCAGCACAGGAAGCAAGCACAAGGGATTTGAAATCAGAGCACCTGAACTATCTCACTGGGAATACGTGGTATGGTGAGATAATTCACACAACTAGAGAACTGCAGTGCATAGATACTGGCTTTTAGGAAAGGAGAAGTGAGAAAGCCAAGGAGGACAGTGCTTATATTTTATGAAAAGAACCTAAGCAAATGGAGCTTTAGTGTGGAATGAGCTACAGGACAGCTGAAAAATCCATGGGGCAGGATTCAGCCAGGGGAACATCATGGTGAACATCTGTTTCAGACTGCTCAATCAAGGGTAAGTAGGTGAAGCCTTCAAAAAAAACAAAGAAAAAATGCTGCACAATCACAGGTCTTAGCTCTCATGAAAAATATCAAATTACCTGACGTCTGATGGAAATGCAATACGGGATTGTGGGAAAGTGCACAGGCAACCCAGGAGTTTTCTGTGGTGCTTGGAGGACAAACCTGACTGAGGTGGTAGACAAGCTCAACAGGGGAGGAGCTCTGCTAGACCTGCTACTCATTATTAAAGAACCGATCAGTGATGTGACAGTTGGTGATCTTAGCCACAGCAGCCATGAGATGGAGTTTAGGAGCCCAAGGGAAGTGAGGAACTTGAGCAGTTGAGTAGTAGCCCTGAGCTTAGCAGTCACTGATTTACACAAGCACAATGAAGCTAGAAGTAGGACTGCTGTACTGTCTTGTCTAAACCAGAGAAGTCTTAAATGGGCCAAGGACCTGTGGCAAGGTTTTTATAAAGAGTTAAGAGGATAGCTCAATAAAGTCAAAGAAATTGGAAAGGTAAGAGTAATTACCACTACTGAGCAAGTCAGAAACCATTACTTCGTGAATTATTTCCAGTTATTTAAGTGTGTCTACAAGTTTACTCAGATTTAAGAGTATTAAAACAGGATTATTAAATCCAATGTAAGTCTTTAGACTGCCTTCACAACTTTTAAGTAAAGTCTTCCTTAAAGAGAAACTACCCCTCAAGTGTCTCATAGAACTTTATGATTTAAGGCTTCCATAGCATTTTATTACTGTAATCTACTTAGTGTCTGTCACCTTAAAAGCCTATCTACATTAGAAAGTGTACACTGCCAAGTACGAAGAGTACAGGCTGTAAAATTCTTCGTTACGTATAAAACGGAGTATCAAATGGATACATTCCATGGAAGCTTCCCACATTGTACACAGACTTACAGAAGTATTCAAGGAACACACAAGGACTCTTCCATGCTGTATGATCAAATACAGCCATTTTTCATCTACTCTTTAGCAGTAGTGTGGCTATGTATTATGAAGGCCTCTTCCATCCAGAAACTAGTAAATAGTTAAGTGGTACACATCACTGTGGAAGCTAGCTACAGAGTACATTCTATGTTGCACCGAGTCTAGAGGAAATCGCAACGTTCAGACTCAGAATTTTTAATACAAGGTTGGCCTAGGTTAACTTTGGACAGACATAACTGAACAAATGCACATACAAATTGAGGTCAAACAGGTTTATTTATACATTGGCTGTTGTTATATAGCCAATGACCAGGTATCTGCAGGGTACTCAGCCCCCTGAACTGGAAGATGGGGATGGAGAGCAGAATAAACTCCTCATAATCCAGCAGGGAACAGTTAAGGACCTGTTAAGCCACCTGGACACCCACAAGTCTATGCGGCCTGATGGGATCCACCCAAGAGTACTGAGCAAGCTGGCAGAGGAGCTTGCCAAGCCACTCTCCATCATTTATCAGCAGTCCTGGTTAACAGGGGAGGTCCCAGAAGACTGGAGGCTTGCCAATGTGACACCCATCTACAAGAAAGGCCAGAAGAAAGATCCCAGGAACTACAGGCCTGTCAGCCTGACCTCAGTACCAGGGAATATCATGGAGCAGTTCATCTTGAGAGTGCTCACGGAACATGTGCAGGACAACCAAGGGATCAGGCCCAACCAGCATGGGTTCATGAAAGACAGGTCCTGCTTGACCAACCTGATCTCCTTCTATGACCAGGTGACCCACCTAATGGATGAGGGAAAGGCTGTGGATGTTGTCTACCTGGACTTCAGTAAAGCCTTTGACAGCATCTCCCACAGCATTCTCCTGGAGAATCTGGTGGCCTGTGGCTTAAACAGGTGTACTCTTCGCTGGGTAAAGAAGTGGCTGGATGGCCAAACCCAGAAAGTTGTGGTGAACAGAGTTCAATCCAGCTGGCGGCCGGTCACAAGTTCCCCAGGGCTCAGTTCTGGGACCGGTCT
>NW_010524003.1:0-7950 GCF_000687285.1 Phaethon lepturus
CGCCGAGTTCGCCGGGGTGACGCCGCCGCGGTGGGCTGAAGCGTGAGCGTGCGTTGCGCTCCCCGGTAGTCCCTGGCAGAGAGGTGAATCCAGGCAACGACTGGGATTAACATCCTCGATTGCTGCAGCTAGATCTATCAGGCTTCACCTGTCAGCTCCCTTAAATGCACGAGCTTGGAAGAGCGCTTCTTACGGGAACAGAACTGATGCGGGGCTTCAGTGTTGCTTCTTCTGTGGCTTTTATCAAGTTTGGATTGCTCCAGGAAAAGGGCTGAGTCTTCACATTGTGCAGACTCATTTTTGTTGTTTTTCATAGGATGCTGGCTTACCTTTAGGTAACACACTGCTTTTCTTCGTACATTCCTATCCTCCATAGGGAAGAATGTGGAATGGCTTTTTCCAAAAACTAGGTGTATTTAAACTACCCACGGACCCTCCTGTGCTTACAGATCAGCCATGGTTTTCTTTACCACACGGTAGCTGGGAGCAGGCTCCTAGTGACTGTAGACTGTACTGTAAGCAGCATGCGTGCTTTCAGTTCTCTTGCACGTCATCAGTTTTCATCTGATTCTTGTGAGAACCTATGATGTAAAAATTCACTTGGTTCATTTTTAACCTCCTGAGCTGATATCTCATGTGAGAGATAAACGGTGCCAGAGCCTCACTACAGAATCTACTGTACCTCTTTCTCTCCAGAATGGTACCAGTTTGTCGTGACACAGATTTCAGAAGAGTCTTGAAGTTAATAAAGGTTAATAAACCTTTTAAATACATTTTACTAGCCATATTACAGGCTCAACCTCTGTGAGAAGACAGGTTATTAAGGGAAAGACTTACCTGGCTGAGCACCAAAACATTGTTAGACACATACAATGCAAACAGAGACTGTTTCATGTATTTTTTCCAAGAAAGGCAGTAATTGCTCAGCTGATCATATTTGTGATTCTTAAGCTATTCTGTATAAGGGGGGAAAAAAAGGTCTGCTCATCTCTGCACAAAGACAAGTATCCTCATTTTTTCCTGAATTGTCAGTCTCCCTGTTTCAGAGCCCAAGCCATCAGTTGAGTGCATCACCTAAGGGGGGGAAAAAAGGTCTGCTCATCTCTGCACAAATATCCTCATTTTTTCCTGAATTGTCAGTCTCCCTGTTTCAGAGCCCAAGCCATCAGTTGAGTGCATCACCTTGGGCATCTCCTTCAGTCCCATCTTCCTGTATCCCAAATGAGTAACTTACCCATAGGATATTCAGTTGATCCATACAAATGTGTTATTACCTGCTCAGTATTTATTTTGTTCTTGTAAAAGAGACGACATTAAACTTATGGTGCTTGGTGATAATTTGTGCAACTAATTAAAAACTGGGGTGGGTTGTACTGCTTTTTTAAATGCTTAATCAGTCACACAAATGCTACTTTCATTCATGAAAGCAAATGCTAAAATAAATAGCTTCTGATAATTTACGTTTTAAAATAATAAAAAGCCCAAAGAAGATAAGTGTCAACCTAATGCTAACTTCAAGTATAAAACAGTTTGCTGAAACCAGGAAGCAATTAAAACATACTGTTTTATAGAGTCCTTTATAGCAAGATAGTTTTTATAGATCTACGTCTGCTTTTTTTGGAGGGTGAGCCACAGTTCAGTTTTGCCCAGGAAATAACAAATGGTATTAAGAACACATCAAAAGTGCAGCCGTTCTCAGGAGGTAAGTGTGTGGTGGTGTTTTTTAGGGGGAGGAGGGAGTGAATAAATCCAGTATGCAAAGCCTGCCTGTACTAATTCGTTAAGGAAGGGACTGCTCTCTTTTCAGCGCCTCCAATGTACTCCAGTATATACATACTTTCCATGCATACCGGCTCATCCAAAGTGTCCTTCTTGCACAGAGGACAAGGTTTTGAAGTACTGCCCTGTCTCAAAGCTAGGCTCTTGCCCTTGTCACCTGGTGCTTGAGAGACGCGCTTTTCTTTACTACTAAAAAATTAAATAATTGTTGGCTGTGCTTCTCAAAAGGTACATAAGAATAGTGATAAATCTGATTATGCTAATAAATATGAAAATCACACATGAGCAGCAGGCCAGATATAATCCTTTTTTATTTTTCCCCTTTAACACATCTCTCTTATCCATGTAGGGAGCCAGTGTTTTCTACGACTTAATACTTCTGGTGTGTGCTTCGCTTGATGGGACCCCTGCAGGAGCCAAAGGGCTTTGAAAGGAAATCATGCGTGGTATTGTAGCTGGATACAATATTGCTGCGCTGGAAAGTGCCGGTGGCTGTGAGTTGGCTGTTGAGTAAGCCTGTGATCTCTAGGGCATGGCAGCTCTAGCTGAAGGTGTGCTAAACACCCCTAATTCTGGCTGAAGGGAAGGCTTGATTAAACCCCTCCATACAAATGAGATAGCTGGAAGGAGTAGCAGTTCCCACCGCTAGCAAAAGGCTTCATGTTCGCGCCTGATTCAGATTTAGGCTGTGTGCCATGGGGAGTTCTCCAGCTACAGGTGGAAATACGAGGTGCTGGCTCAGCCTGAGCAGGGAACCGAAGAAGGGAGAAGGCTTTCTGGGGCTCTGAACAGACTGGGAAGACAAACCTGGCGACTGTGAGTGTGAATATGACCTAGGTTTGTTCTGACTCTGGAGATACAGGGTTGCATGTCTTGTCAACAACTCGGTAAAACTGCGTCAAAGAGCAGACCTGATTGCATCACTCCTCTCTCCTTTTAATGAAAGTGTTTCTTGGTTTCCTTTTGCTGCCAGCACTACCATGTCCCTTCGGACAACAGCATATGCAAATGGCAGAGCTTACTTACCTTCTTCCATTGTCTGAAAATTTATATCTGAATAATTTGTGTTAGAATTAATTAGAAATGTGTCTGCTGCTAGCAATTAGTCACTCAACATGAGATTTTTGGGGACCCCCTAATAATCTTCACACAGAGTATCACAGGCTTTCCACGCTTTCCCTGCAATTAAAGCTTACTGAGTACAGTGCATTGATCATATTTGAGACCCTTAGCAGAGAAAACATGGAAAGTATCTTATTTGTTGGTATACACTTCTGAAGTTTCCTTCTGCAGAAGCTGGCATATCACATCCATACAAACCTGATCCTCTCTCAAAATCATTGCCATCTCCTAGTTTTTTCATTGGGACAGAGACACTTGCCCACACAATCAGAATGACTTTTCCAAAATTATTGTCATCACCCACTTTCCTCCATGCGACATGGATGACAGTCCTTCCTAATGAAGACTAGTCACTGTCCCTATTTGCTTCTTCCTGACATTCCTCTCCAGCACATGATGTCAAAAGTCACTGTTATCTGACTGGAGGCAGCTTTACTTTGCTCTCATTGCTTTGAGGGGGAAAAAAACAAAAGATCAAATAGGGTGACCAGAAAGAAAAATAGGAGGCAGTAGTCATTTTGAAAACATCTTTTGGAAAGAAAGCAATTCTTCTTGAGCTTTCCTGTATAGAAAAAATTATGGAGATGAAAACTGGGACACCAAAATTATACTCAATTTTCTTCTACAATGTCAACCTAAATGAGGAATAAAATAAAAAACTCTTTAAAAAACTTTCTTTAAAAAATAACATACTCTGATTTAATCCTATGTCTTTGGTATATTTATGCTTTATCACTAGTGTGTACTGTCAGGCTTGGTTCTTTCTTACTACGTTGATTGGCAATTATTTTCTATTTTAAGTTTAAAAGTTCTTTATTAGACAATGTAGCCCTATGCTATTAGATATCGCCATTTACTTTTGCTTCCTAGGTACATTAACTCACAGAGATGCCTCATTTTCATCTATGCCACCATTCCTTCCTACCACTTTAGCAGATTGTTGTCAAAGACCTGCAAAGACTGAGGTCATGCGTGGACCTTAGTCAAGGCTACTATGAACTTCTGTAGAGGCATTCAGATAAAATTAATAATACTAGAGCAAATTATATAGTAAATTTTACTGAGCAACTGAACCTTCTTCCTATATCAGTTCTCAGAAGTAGTCCAACTGTTATAGAACAGGATACATAAAAAAATCTATGTAGCAAACATTATTTTTCATTAATTTGTTTCACACTTGAGGTAACCAGATCTAACTTAAACCCTTGTATGATGACACTCATTTTCACTTCAGTTCCCAGGCTGAAGCATAGGCTCCATCCATCGATTATCACCATGACGTATTTTTCGTAATTCCAATTTCAGAACTCCACACATCCATTATTTAAAATTATAAACAGGAAAAACATTAATTTCAGTTTCTTGACTTTCTGGAATACACTTTTTCCAGCCAGCTCAGGTATGTTAAAGCAGAATCTAAATACGTGACTTTAAACGGGCACCTGTATCCTGCCCCAATAAAGTCCCCAAAGAGCAGTCAGTGAGGTTGTCAAAACCTGTTAGAAGACTTGTTACTTCTAATTTCCAGAATTCATAACCTATGATAACCTAACATTACCAAGCTAATGATATAAACCGCATCTTGCCAACTGACTTGTAAATTAAACAGACGCTACTATTCTCCATCTCACTTACAGGGTAGCCCCTTTAACCTACAGCAATAGGAAAGAGGAGGGCAGCAAGAGCAGGTTCTGGCTGTTCGCGATGAGTCAGGCCACAGAGACTGAACAAGTGTCAACATAACCTGTTATCCCCATAAGCTCCCTTCACTTCTCCTTAACAACCTTGCTCTGTCAAATGCGAACGAAGGACAGAAATCAAGGCAAAATGAAAAATCAGGACAACTGGACAGAGGAGGAAGAGTATTAGAGAGAAAAGGAAAATAATGGAAAAGACCAAGAATATGGATTAAAGCAGGTGTGGTAGAAATTTTTTTCTAAAAAATTGTAAAGTAATAAGAGCTAGTTAAATAGGACCCATGAAAGTTTTTCTGCTTTTAAATAGAAGTATTATTTCTTAATGTTATAATTTTTACACCTCCAAATGGATTGAAGGCATTTTTCAAACATGATGGAAAAGAATGACCTTTTACAGCCTACTGGCATAACGTCGCTAACGGCTGTCTTGTCCTAAGAATGTGTCCCGTTGATTTTAATGGCACCACTCGGATTAAAAGGTTTGTACAAATGAATGACAGTTTGCATATCTGAATCTTAAATTAGACAAGAAAAGAAAGAGACAAACGATGAAGCAAGTTAATGAGCATTACACAGTATTTTAAGTTAATGTTTTTCCCCTAATCTCAGATTGTAAGTGTAAGAAAGGGATTATCTGCTCTGCTAGAAATTTCAAACATCCTTTTCTTAAAACAACAGGTATACCGGTATTGAGATTAAAGATTTTTCATACAAGCCAGAAGATTCAATGATCCATTCATCTCGAGGATTTGGGAAAACATTTATTTGCTTCTTAGATTCTGTATTCCAATTTTTCATTCAATTGTCTTTCTGTTTTAATTCCCAACCTAGTTAAATGAAATAATTTAGAAATGTTTGTATATGTTTTAATAACAGCTAGAAACATACTTTTTTCCTTGTAAGAAAATATTGTCCCTATCATCCTTCTTATGGGAACAAAGAGGAAAGGAGAAATTACAGCAGCTATAAATCAGTTTTGTGTTTTTGATAATTTAATAAATTTTTCACGGGTTGCTCTCTCTGTTTGGCATTCTCATAACAACTCAGTTGGCATGCAGCTTTGCAATCAATCTCATCTCTTTCATCCACCCTCTCTTCCTTTCCAGTATCATATACTTAAAAGGAGTTTAGGTTTGCCAAGTGTACAACCCCAAGACTCATCTTTTAATCCCTGACATTTGCATGATCCCAGTTCTGCAGATTAAAAATTATTTCATTCTTTTATTGTATGGACAGAGCAATGAATATTGTTGTAGGGTTAGTAACTCTAAGTGGCTATGCTGATGAGCTAACTCAATTCCTTGGAAGGGGATAATAGGGTAATAAAGCACGAAGGAATAATCTTAGTCATGTCTCTCTGGTATTCTGACAATTGCACCCTGGTCTTAAGCAGTTTCATGCAAAGCCACCAAAGAAAAAATGACTGTAGTCATCAACTGCACAGATGAGGGAGGCGTCCATGGCTGTGTCAGTCATTTTAATGAGTCACAGGAGGAGGGAAAGTGGAGGAACAAATTAAAAACAACAGTATTTTTCTCCCTTCCCCCCAACAGAAGAAAGTGAGAATAGTTGCAATTTCATTTGCTTTTAAAGCACAGCACTTGGGTAATAAATGTCCCCTGCAAATGTGCTGAGCAAACACCTCTGCATTCATCAATATGCGGGAGCTGTTTATTGCCTCATAAACTTGGAAGCAAGTGATATTGTCTCTTAAATCAATGGCTGCGTGGACATCCTAGGCACTGTAGGAGAACAGTACATCCAGACAATGCTGATACTTAAATTAACGGTTGTAGTAATGACTGAAAGGTGCTTTGTCACTACTAAAAAAGTTAGACGTAGATTAAATGTATGCCTAGGACACAATGTATATATGTTGTGATACTGATGTGTGTATGTGTGTGTCTCATTATAGTTTTTATTACCTTGGCATAAAAACTTACTACTCCATGCGGTTTTGATTTAAATGTGGGCTGGGCTGCCAGTACTAATAGGGTCAAACTTGGTTTAAGCCTAGTTTATGCACAAACCCAGTTTCTAAACCTATGGGGAAGGTGGTTTGGCTTGTGAAACTGTGTTAGCTTTATCAACTTTAAACCATATTAAAAAGCCAATAATAATCTGAATTCCATAGCATCCATTATCTGAAAATGATTTATAAACATTACGGAATTTGCTGACGTCGCACTGCAAGTTTCTCATCGCAGTGTTTCAGGCTGATCCTACCTTCTTTACCTGAAAGGAAGAGAATGCACAGCTGGAAGGCATTGCTCCTGGTCTGCAACCATTCGTGCTTAGGGTGGGAAGTCAGTGCAGGAGCCGTGGCAAGGACCAAGGAAGGGCTGACTGATCGAGGACGGTGTTTCGCTTTCTGCATACTTGCAGTGTCTATATTGCAACAAGAAGGGCTAACTGCTTCCTGAGCAACCGTAACTTTAGTAACAGCAGTGAAATGCAGTGGGATGTGAATTAGACTTCCATGTAAACTAGCCATCTGGCTATATAGCGTGGGTCCCAGGCAAACGTGAGTAGTTTATGTTGTTGTCCGTGCTGTTGAGGAAAACTAATTTAGCAGTAGTATAGGTACATTCACGCTTGTTGCTGTCACATCTTCTCAGGGCAATCACCAGTGCTGCTAGAGCATCCCATCTTTTCCAGAGGAACAGCACAAAGGTAGTGAAGGAAAAAGTATTCCTTCTCGGCTCCTTCTCATCTTTTACCCCAGCATGATTTACAAATACTAAGGAGGTACTAATACTACACTACAGTGGATGTTTCCCATCTGCAAATTGTTCCAGGCAGGTCCTACCTTGTGTATCTAAAGGGAGAACTCGATTTGAAATAATTTATGCATATCTATTTCTGGAGTATTTTCTCCTGATAAGTTGCATTTCTGAAGATCCTATGTACGTATTTAGTGCCAGAACTTTCACTTCTACAAGCACCAATGTACTGCTGCTGGTGTCCCAGGAGAGCGCTGTATAAACTCTTTACCAAGCCTATGTACAATTCTGAATTTAATCTTTAACTTCAAGCCCTCTTTGAATTATCCATGTCCATTGGAGCATTAGAATTGTTTTCTAATTAGCAAAACTGTTTCTTTTGTTCGGGTAGCTTAAGAGTTGAGTGGGCTTTCTTCAAACTATGCAAAGCAAAAAACCTGTTTTCTTTAAGTGAAACCATTAGCTGCAAAAGGTAAATATTTTGCCAAACTTCAGCCCTCTCATAATATAACAGATTAAAAATTAAAAAAAATTGTAATTTCTGGGTAAAGTCCACAGTAGCCCAATTCAGATTTCAGATTTTTTTTTAATGACATTATTACTAGCATTCAAGCAGCGCTCAGAAAGAG
>NW_010524003.1:7981-33035 GCF_000687285.1 Phaethon lepturus
GAATAGCCTTATACCACCGTCTTCCATATTGTTAAGAGGTAATAGTGAACAGAAAATTAAGCGTGCATATGTAACATAACACAGTCGCAATGAAGTGTAGCGTAATTTCAGGCTGCATGTGCAAAAGCTGTGCATCACTGAGCCCTGGCCTAACAGCCCTCTTGTGTAGTTCTGTTGTAGTCTGGCTAGAATACCAGGCATGTGTTTGATTTAGCGTGTTGTCAGAGTGCAGCTGATAAACCAAAGCAAATCCAGGGAAGGAGAACAGGAAGATGGAATAGCACGGAAAAAATAACACAGTCAAGTATAGGCAACTTAGTAAAAGAGTAACTGAGATGAAATGCAATAAGTTGTAAATGTTTATGGGATGTAAATGCTAAGGAGAAAGAAAAATTACCTTGTAAAGCAAAGAAAAAAACAAGAAAAAGACACTAGGAATGATGGAGTACACTCCCAGAAGGAGTAGCAGAACACCTAACCATTGGCAACTTAAACTAGTTTTGACAAGACGATAGAATATTAATATCAAGTACTGTTCTCTGTTACCAGGATTTGGTTTTGCTGATGTAACAGCTTCTTCCCCTTGCTGCCTCTCAGGGAATGAAATTAGTGGTTTGTTAGTGCTTTCTCAATACAGAGAAGAAAATAATAAATTTCTATTGCTTAATGAAGCAGCAGTCTAATATTTGTATTTCTGCTTGGAGAAGCATTGCAAAATTTTTAACAGGTGAAATACAGCTTTTCACATGAGCAGAGCTGCCCCTGGTGCCCGCTCCTCGCCCTGCAGAAGGCAGTCTCCAGGCAGACTTCAGGTGTGGCACCCTTGAAATACGGAAGATGCGTGCTGTAAATGCTGAATATTTAAGAAGTACCTATGTTGCATACTTTTTGAAAACAAAATATGTTTTATAGCTACAAAGTGAACAGATGCAAAGCTATGACTCTTGTGCCAGGTTCCCAAGCACAAACACAGAATACCTCTCTCCTTCCAAAGACATCCTAAGCCTCACTCTTTCCTGCCGCGGCCCTCACTTCAGCACACTTGGCAGCAGTAACCTCTGCTTTGCTTACCATGGCTCTGAGTTCTCATTACCTGTATACTCCCTTTCACCTCATCTGCAGTCCCTGACAATTTTGACCCTCATCTGTTCCTTTTACAGTCCTATCTGGATACGCTTTCTCCTTTGCTCTTTCAGCCCTGGTCCTTTCATGATCTTGCTCTACCTTTAGTTTCTCTATCACTCCTGCCCTAATAGTTACCAGCTTTCTGCATTTTCTCCTCTGGTGCTTTTTTAAACCACCTAAATTAGATACATTCACACAGACAGCATTCAGTCAGCTCCCTTTTAATTGGAAACTAGCTGCACTTAGCCCCACAGAAGTTAAGTACGTGGATATAATTGCCTTTGGCTTCAGTGGGGCCAGGATTTCAACCTTTAACGTCTCACATTTCTTGACTGCCTCAAAAGCAGGAAACTATGAAGTCCCTAGGCAGTACAAATACAGCGATTAGTGCCATGCAAAATGTTGCCTGGTTATAAGACTGTTACTTGCTTGGCTTTTCAGTACTACCAGAATACTTTGGCAGGCTTTCTGCTAAGGTTAACAAAAGTTAGATAAATAAGGGCTTGGTGCACTTAGATACTTTATCATTCCGTAATGTGTCTCGCTATATCAGTGTATTCAGCCAGAAGAATGTTGGCCATGTTCCTGTCTCATTTCTAAATGCTGGCAAGCTAACTGTAATCAAGGTATTCCTTTTAACAGGATTGATTTAAGGCTAAATGGAGCGCTGTACTCCTTCCAGCTTCCGGTCCTTCAAAAATGAGAGAACATTGAACTTGAGAATAAAAGTAGCAGCACTGTCATTTTTCCCCACTACACTTATTTTCCATCCTTTTTTCATGTTCTTTATGGAAACCTTCCCTTCCCTCCACTTCTTTTCATAATTGTTGCTCTACCTTGTTCTTCCTCATGCTTGAAGGCTCTATGACATTCAGCCCTTTTCTCTTCATTCTCCATGCCTGATTTCTCCTTTCTTTGGCCATAGCTACCATCATCTTATCTTTTTCTCTAACCTTGAATGACAGATTAAGGGGGAAGAATAGAGACAACAGACGCTCAGTATAAAAATTGAAAAAGAGTGGTTGTAACTTAATCAGAGAAAGAGGAGAACAACAGAGCATAAAACAAAAGTGGTTGAGAACACCCAAAGAAAGAGGAATAAAAATAACACCTAAAGGAAGAAAGCAAAGAGGAAAAGAAACAAAAAAAAAAAAAAGGAGAAAAGATAGAAATGGGGACTGTGATCAAAGTTTATATAGAAGAAGTGGTCAAACTTCATGCAGAAGGAAAACAAACCCCAGAAAATGTAGGAAAATCATGGAGCCCTCTAACTGGGCAAAAGAAATGGGTCAGGAGGAAAGAAAGAAAGAGGTAAGGAAATCAAAGTTCAAAGTTGTTTCATTGCATTGTTTTTCAGAATTTGATGGAAAAGTCACATACACAAGATCCATAGAAGATCATATGCATGTATAAAGTCAAAAAAGATTTAATTACTATTTCTGCAAACCACACGTATAGTTTTGTCCCTGATTCAACACAGCACTGAAGCACTGGCTTAATTCCCATGAAGTCAAGCAAAACTAAGTATTTTACTCAAAATGAGCCTAAGCTCTCCTCAGCTTATTTAAGACGTGTTGGTTGAATACCCTGCACTGAGGGTTCAGGATTTGCCTTGTTCAAACACAAGAGCCATCTCAATGCTTCTCAGTGATTTTAGCAAAATAAATAAATAGGAAAGGGCTTGAAGGAAAAGGTGGAGCTGGGCTGGATAGTCAAGGGTACAACTTGCTGCTTACGTAGCCGCAGGGGGGCAAACCAGCACTTTTTACTCCAGTGTCTCCTTGGAGGCCAATCTTGCTGTCCAAAGCTCTGACATTGTTGAAGTAGATGGCCATTTTACTGCTATATGGTGTCCTCAGCCACCTGCTGCTATAGGCCAGCCCTAGTGTGCCCTCATCCAGCTTTTGTTCCATGAGCCAACAGAAAAGCTGTGCACCAGGTCCGACGGTCCCAGGGAGCGCTTACTTCACTAGCACAGAATTTAAGTTCACTGGATCTTTATCCAGCTGAGCACTAACACAGCACTGAGTTTCATTTTCATCCTTATAGCAGTTCTAGTCCCTTCTTTTACCCAACAACCTACTGGGGGTGTCATTGACCAATATTCCATCTCTGCATGTGCTCTGGATCTATCATACAGAGACCAACCAATGTTGTTCTGCACATGAAGTCATATTCAGCATTTCAGGAGTTAGTCTGGTACCAAATCAGGTATGATTTGGTTGCTCAGGCTGGGTAGAGCGGAGCTGGGAACTTTTTTTTTGGCAGAGATGAAGTCACAATCACAATAAAAGTGAATAAATTAAAGTCCATCTATTTATAGCCAAAAAAAGACATAAAATAAGGGATTCCGCAGAACAGTTCACGCACTAAAACTCAAATACACCTCAGCAAAAGCGTTGCTGAGAAATTTGTAAATAAATCACATAATATAAAGTCCTGGTTTCCACCTGGTCATCCAGTGTTCACATCAACATCCATAGGAGTTGAGGGTCACTCAGTCCGCCTACTCCCAAGTGAAATGGGGGTGTCAATTTTACTCATTGGTCATTAGTTGACTGCCTGGAAAAACTGTAGCTGTCTTGGGCATCTACAGGGCAGGAGCTTCCACTTTCAGCTGAGCAGAAAGGAAGTTTTTCAATGGGCAGCAAGAGAGATAAGAAATCTTCTAATGAAGATTTCACTCCGCAACGAAATAGCCATCGAGGCAGGCAGGAAGCGGGTTGAAGGCACTTAGGCAGCAGATAAAGCCTCCAGCTCCACTTTCCTTATCCCAACTCTGCAGCACAATGCATTGGGTTGTCATCTGCCCTTTGTGTGTTCCTTCTGATTCTTCCTGCCTCATTATTCTGGCAGTTTCTCCAGCTCTTTACACCGACTGTATTTGCAGCGTGGCTGCTGCGGCAGCAAATCCTAGAATCGCCTTGGGTGTTGTCTGGAAATGGCCATTATCAAATCGTAATGCCTACCCAGACGAGGAACTGGAAAGGCCCTGGGCGTCAGCAGGAGTCCTTAACAGCTGCCTGCAGTTTAGGCCTGCATATCAATTTCCACCTTGGAGGAGCTGCTCCAGTATTATAAGGTGAATAGGCACTGTGCGTATTAAAATTTGGATTAGTGGCTCAACCAAAACGTTGACTTTCCCTCCTCTCTTCCTCTCTCTCTCTCTCTTTTTTCACATTAATAAACTTGCTATCTCCATCTTTTGTTGGTAAACTATATAAAAATGCAAATGATCCAGAATCCAATTAATTTCTGGAAGGTTGCAGCTGTTTTGGGCCCTATTCACAAAGACATGTGGTGTGCGTGCGTGTGTGTGTCTGTGTATGCATGTGTATGCATCTGATTGCTAAGAAAATCAGGCCTTATTATTGAAGCCTTGACTCTCAAAATTTGAGCTATTGTTCATCGCCAGTGCTGATGCAAACAGATAATTTCCAAATTGTATTCCACGTTTATTAAAGTGGTAGAAAATGTGGCTAATTTCAGACAAAGCTGAGAAAAGGTGGAGCTTGAGAGCTGAAATAGGAGATCTGGGAAATCTGTTTCTATTACAACAAAGAAAAGTTTATCTAATATCTCAAAAAGCATTAATTACTGTGAGGCACAGGCAAACACATTGTGGAGAAATCTTCTTTGGTTTTGTCATTCTTCATTGCTTTATTCTACTACTGTGAGTTATTTGGCTTCGGTTCATGTTTCGGTTTTTTTGCTCCTATCTAATGTGTAGTTATGAAATTGAGACCGTCTTGGGAATATTTTTCATTACCCCGGCTCAGGCTTCAAACAGAAATTTATCTAGACCAGACAGTTTGAAGCAATGTATGTAATTGTTCCTGTCATTGGTTGAACTCGGGCAAGACACTCAGGACTGATTCTTTAATCTGTATTTTTATATTAAGGACCTCCATTTATGGCTGACCACTTTGCACCTGCACCTGGAACCACAAACATCAAAGCACACAAAACTAACAATATTGTGAGCATATAGGTCCTTGTGTGTCTATTCCCCCACGTTAACATGTTAACCATGAGCAACAAAATCAACAGTGTCTCATTTTCTATGATATTTATGTCTTCATATGCTCCTTTTTGCCTTCTCTACTGTCTAATACAGGTTAAGCATATTTCTGTCAGTGGGATATTAGTAAACTCTTGCCACTACCTAATGAACCTCAGAGGAGCTTAATATCCGTAAGACCTCTTCCCCTGCGCCCTTCTATCTAACTTGTTTAAGTTGGCCAACAGTTCAAAATATATGCAAGTGAAGGGAACCAGGGCTGACGACAGCATGATGATACACCAGGCTGAAAAGAGGACATTTTTCTTAGCTGTAAATAACCTGGGAATCTTATTTCATTTATTCTTAAAATAAAGTTTTGGTATTTTTCTACAGCAGTCACTAAAGAAGCACAGATGCAGCTGACAACAAGAGGTGAATGTACAAACATGATTTGCCATTTTTATTTGTGCTACAGGCATTTGGTGAAATTTTAGCTGTCATGGAAATCCTACATTTAAGGTATATAGTAGCCTATTAGACATACATAGAACAAGCCCTCCTCAACTTTTTACAGTCAGCAGTTTCAGCAGTGAGTGCATACAAGGCTAAATTCAGCCTTGTGAGAGAGAGCTGGTGTCAGGTCAGAGCACCATATAAATCCCACTTGAGCTCCAAAAATAGAATTCCGAAGTGGAATTTAAAGGCCTGTGATAGTGTCTGGCACAGGCGAGAATTTAAAAAAGAGGAGGCAATTTTTGCCAAGGTTGTGATACCTTCTCTAAATAGTCTTGCAAGCATCAATCCACAGGGGCAGCAACCAGGCCAGTGTCACCGAGCATGGCTATTCATTGAATAATGCGCCAAGGTGCCTTGATTAATAAGAATAGGCTCCTCTATGGGCAATAAGCTGCAGGCTGCTCTCTTCCCTGGGAAAGAGCCAAAGCTTTTGATCAGATAACTGGGGTTTTAGGTTTAATATTTTACAGTGAGAGATTTTCTTATTTTGGCTTTGTTGTAACTGATAATGCACAGAGATAATGCATATTGGGACCACTGATAACAGAAAGAATAAGCAGATCTATAGCAAGAAAAATGGGAGAGAAGGTCCCATCTCAAGCACTGTTCTGGAAAGACTGGGACGAGAGATGGAATCGGTAAGGTTATGTGCGGATCAGCTGTAATTGTTTGTCCTGCTGCCAAAGCAACATTGGATATTAAAGTCTTGCGGGTGAGCTTGCCATTACAAGGCAAAATCACTGTGGCAGACACTGGGTGTAATCCTTGTAGAGGAAATTTTACTGCCACAATACATGTAGTAGTCTCTTTGAATGAAGACTAGTAAGGGTTAGGGCAATATCTTCATTCAGAAGCCCCAAGGAAGCACCAAAGAATTCCCAGGACAACAGCTTTGGTAGAGACACTAGGACAGAGAGCAGAGTCCTCTGCTGCTTGCCATGGTCCGGAGCACAGAAATTCTTTCACAAAATTATGCAATATGTGAGGTCTTAAAACTGAGAGGGTCCTTCCACACAAAGAAGGAGAATTTAGAGGAGTGTAAGTAACAGCTCCATCTGGTGATGCCATCTTTACAGCAACGTATTTAAGTCTCTTTTATATAGCTCCCCCCCAGTCTTTCAAATTTAGATCTTTTCTTCTTTCCCAGTTGGCTTCATTGTCTGAAATCATTCAGATTTCATTATAGTGAACAAAGTATCAATATTTCTTTAAGGTAGCGACTACACTGGAAGAATATGGGAGAGCCTGGCAAATTGTCCCAGGTCACTAGATAAGGTGATCTCTGTCATAATTCATTAGAGAGTAGAAGGAGGGAAAGTGTCTCTCTCTGGTATAGGAAATACCCCATTTAAGTAGTCAAAAAAAATAGAGAGATGGATTCATGTGAGTTAATATAAATATGTGAAGCTATATAATTTTCAGGGCCTACTTCTGCAAAGTGTGCATTGCCTTCTGCCAGCTACTAGTTATCCCTAATCTGTACTAACGTAAACCTCGAGATACGTATCATTTGTCTGAATTGTGTAACGCGTGTGTTATTCATTCCCTCATCTTTCCTCCCTCATCTTAGTCAGTCAACCACATTTTGAATACCCCAGATGCAGCAATGTGTTAGAAGAATGTAAGATCATATTAAGCACCATTACTAGTAAGAACAAAGGCCCATATAGCCCAGCATCTGTCTCCGCATCCTACTTGCTCTTGCTGCTCTCCCAGACTCCAGCTATGTTCATAGTGAATAGATGTAGTCTCTGTATTCTTGACTCTCGATAAATGATTGATCTACTTGTCTAGTTTCCCCTTTTAGTCCATGCATCCACAGAATCATCAGGCAATGATTTTCACAGGTCTACCATTTATAGTACAAAGAAGCACTTGTGCTTGTTTTGAATGTGGTTCTTGTTATCTTCATTTGATGTTCCCTAGTTCTCATGTGGGAAGGGTCAAGATCCATCCTCTCTGTTGTGTTTGTGATTGCTCAGACTTCTGTCATAGTCTTACAGGTCATACATTTTCCAGGACAAAGCATGCTAGCATCTCCTGTTGTAGTTGCTGAGTAGCTTTTCTTAACAAGAAGGCTGCTCTGCAGCTTTGATCATCTTTGTCGCTTTCCTTTAAAACTTTTTCTTTTACCTCTATCCTTTTTGAAAGAAAGGGACCAGACGGTGTTCAGCACACAATATTCAATGTGGAGTTGAGTGATGGTTTTCTGTAGCAGCACAGTGATGTTGTCTGTTTTGTTCTCCATTTATTTCCTAACATTTTCTAACATTTGACTTCTCTTCTTGACTGCTATTAAGCATCAGGTTGACGTTTTCATAGGACTATCTATCATAACCCCAGATCTATCTCCTAAGTAGTAATGATCAACTCCATCATATTAATATGTGGAGTTAGAATTGTTTTTCCCATGTGCATTGCTTTCCATTTATTACAGTGAATTACAGTTGTCATTTAATTACCCAGGCACTCAGCCTCATAAGATTCCTCTATAGGTTTTTTTGGCCACTGCTTGTCCTTGCTATCTTGAATAACTTACCCGCATTCCCAAATAATTTATGAATACATTGACTACCCCAGGTGCCAGCTCAGATCCCACTGGAACTCCAAGGGTGGAAAATGCTCTGTTGCAAAAACTATCCGTTCACTTTTCCTCTCTGTGTCCTATCCTTTAACAAGTGACTTATCCATGCAGGGACCTTTCCCTTTATTCCACCACTGCTCAACTTTCTTAAAACCTTTTGTGAAGGGTTTTTTAGAAGGCCTTTGGAAATCCAAGTAGGTTATGTCAACTGAATTAACACCATCCACATACATGTTGATCTCTTTAGAGAACTCTAGTAAATTTGGAAGACAAAATTCTCTATTATAAAAGCCATGTTGACT
This sequence comes from Phaethon lepturus, assembly GCF_000687285.1. NCBI lineage: Eukaryota > Metazoa > Chordata > Aves > Phaethontiformes > Phaethontidae > Phaethon > Phaethon lepturus. The sequence continues at coordinate 16,512 of NW_010524003.1, forward strand.
TTCCCAAGAAGATTAAAGTTATTGCCTGTTTTTTCTTAGGTTATTACTAATTTTCTCAGTAGACAAATATGGTGTATTCAGAGTTATCCCAACAAATATTTCTTTAAACTTTATCTGAGAGGTGTTTAGGGGGGCTAGTAATACGTTACCTGGTAGATATGCTTTTTCCATGTTGAACTCAGTACTCTACACCACAAACATGGATAGACAGGGTGAAGGAACTACAGGTATCTACTATAGCACTCACTGTTTAGAGGCATGTGCATTGGTGATTCCATGTCAGAGTTGCATGCATCCCTACACACCAAGAAGATTAAGTCATCTCAAATGACTTCTGTTACCACTCAGTTTAGCAATAGGACAGTGGTGCAAAAGGTGATGTAAAAAACTACCTAAAAAGGTCATTTGTAACCCATGCACCCCAAGTGTTATGCTAAATATACCTGAGTATTAAGCACTGTCACTTTATCTATTTACTTTCTCCATTTTGCATAATGCAGCAATAACCTACTGATTTGTCATAATATAAGTTTAGCATTAAGATTAAGTCCTTTCTGTCAAACCTGCCATAGAGAAAAGACATAGCAACAGTGATGAAAAATACCAAGAAAAAAAATACTGTTTGGAGGGTTAGTTCTTTTCCGTGTGTCTGCATCCTATTAATGTGCCATCTGCTGCTAGGACATAGATTCCTTTACCATTACAGTGTTATAACATGGTTACCTTTTTTTCCCCTCAAAAGCCACAACAGGGCTAAACATAGATTTACTTAAAATTCAAGGGAAAGAGGCAGTCCTTGCCCTAGACACAATTGTTCTCTTGATTTTGAAAACATTTCCACCAGCATTAAATGCAATTTACCTTATCTGATGACAGTTTGCTGAACAAGATCTTAAGTTTTAATAGGATCAGGACATAGATGGTAAGTGGAGAGAAAAGCATGGTGGGTGGAATTCATCCCACCCCATTACCCTTTCCTTAACTAAGAACAAATTGAGCACAAAGAAGAGATTACGGCGTCTCCAGGAGGTGGGACAAGTTAGAGGGCATCAGCACATCCAGTCTCCAGGCTGGAACAAGAGTCCGACACCCTGCTGCCTTTCCCCTGGTGGGTTGTTGCTCTGCTGTAGTACAGTTGTGAACTCATTACTCAGATATATGCTTCTCTCCTCTCTATTCACCACTGCACTCCTAATTACCCTCTAGTTTATGACAGCGCGTACAGACTCGTGCAGTTGCGCAGAGTACCTATTCTGTAAGCCATCCGCCCTTTACACAGCAGACCCTTTTTTTTAATGTCTCATACTATCATGGGCAAATTTCATAGTATGATAAAGCCCTTCACCAATCAAAGCATCTAGTGTTAGAGGAGAAATTGGTTTCTCATTCAGAGTTATGGGACTATTATGACCTCCCACATTACTGCTGGTTCATTTGCAATCAGCGTTTTCATTATCTTTCAGCTACACCGGACCAGAATTATGTTAATTGCCCATTAACTACAGTTGGGTGATTCATTTATTCTTTTAATTTAGAGTATCGAAAATGGATCTAACCTCTATTTTGCTTTTAAAACTTTCTGATACAATCTCTGCCATTACTGAGGTGAAAGGAAAAACAAGATATCAATAAAGCCATGTCCTTCACTGGGTATGGAGCCTCCGTAGACAGCACAAGACCCTGTATTTCTTGCAAGGTATTCTGCAAAGAATGATAAATGAGTTTATCAATCAGAAGAGTTCATTTCTTTTTCTCTCCTTTTATGCTGGAGTAGATTTTCCTGCATATACACTGGAGTTTGTTAATTTTGTTTTTCACTTTATTATTTCTGTCTCTTAAAGGGGTTTGTGCTTCAAGGTTTAAATCATCCTCTACCTAGCAAAAATTTGGATAAGGCTTCTACATGGCAAGCTTATCAAACATCTGTGGAGTTTTCTGCAGTTGGGATGTGTGGCCAGTCTCATCCAGAATACCAATTCCAACATTGTTTTTTCCTTTGAATTGTTGGGATTCTTGAGCTTTGTATTCCTTTATGGGGTGGGGGGGTAACTAAATATTTTTCTTTCAGATGTTTTTTCCTTGGTTGCCTCAGAATTGTGGACTGGGAGCATTCTCGTCTCCAAATGAGAATATATGCAGATACATGTTTTGCATATTATATATACAGAATAACATACAGATTGTATATTAACTTAAGTTTTCCTCTGTAGCAACATGTAGGTGTTTGTGATAATTGTTGAAGGTAGAGTTCTCAGTGGAAGTGTAGCCGCAGTCCTACAAATACTTAAGTATAGCTTTACTCAAGTGAATTAGCCTAATTTATATGACTACAGCACTTATATGAATGAATGCATCATTTATAAGGATGAACGTATTAATTCTTAACTAATTGTAGACTGTGGAAGAAGAACTTTCTACATTTTCCCAATTTGTACTATCATAATAATATCTAGGAACCTTAACCAAGGATCCAGGTATCACTTCACTCAATGCCGTACAGGTTAGTACGAAAGAACACAGGCTAAGCCTCTGAGAGCTTATACCCCATGTGTGGTAAGACAGAGGAGGTGACAGAATAGGTGAAGTGATTTGGGAACAGAAGCACAAGGCAAGAGAGGGTGTTTGTACCCTGTGCACTGGAATGTAGTTGAGAGACCTCTGGGGTGGGGAGCCCCAGAGTGCCTAAAAAGAAGGATGAAGAACAGGCTGAAAGCAGGTTTGAGGTCAGTGTGGGATGGAGTCTTCAGGGCAGCTGGACGGCCTAGGGAAAGTGTAAGAAACTTTGAATTGCAGCAGGAGGAAAAAGGAAGGTCACATTGGATCACGCAGGTATTTTGGTGTAGGCAGGGCAAGATTTCAATTATTCTTTTTATTCGACCAAATCAGATGAGCGTTTGGGGACACAGGTGCACCTGCAGGTTTGAAAAAGCTGACATTTGGGCATGTCAAGTTTTCTGTTTTTTTAACTGGAGTTCTTGTGCAAAAGCAAGTAGGAAGCAATGGAGTATGAAAGAAGCAAATAGGCAGTGTTTCACTTTGTCATTCTTGGGGGATTTAAAATTACTTAGATTATGAGATTACAAATGCTATACACTTAGAACATAATAATTTTCAACAGAAAAATGCAGTGAAATGGATGCAGGTTTTTGAGTTACATAGATAGCTATATGTATTTATGAAGAAGGTCTAAATTTCACAATATATAAAGTAAAACTTTGTCTTCTTTTTTTCATGCCATCCTTTTTTCCCTTTCCCTTTTTAGTTCTTCACTTTATTATCTTTTTTTTTCTTTCTGCATGTTTTTGTTGCCCATCTTTCTTTAACATCTCTTTTCTTTTCAATTAACTTCTAATTTCCTCAGTCCCTGGCTTTGCCAACCCTTGTACAAGACTGTTCGCATTGAAATCAACAGTTTTTTTATCACATGAATACTGTTAGTGTTGCAGGATTAGGAACAAAATATCACTGACTCGCTATTAAACCCCAGTTTTTCAACAGAATTAACAGGTATTTTTTTCTCAGAGAAAGATTTGCAAATAAACTAGAAGTGTGTAGACCTTTATTTTTCTGAACACTAAAGGGTTGCCTACACAGACAATTTATTTTTTGAGGTTTTTCATGTCAGTATCTTCTTTATCAAAAAGACACAGAGAAGAAATATATTTGATGCTATAGTCTCATTTCCACAGGTTGCATGTTTTATCATCATTTTGCAGTATGGCATAAACCACAAGATCAGTAAATCTGATGGCAGTGTCACAAAACCATACCTAAAATTCACAAGTTTTTTCTCTGCTCAGTCAGCTTCTACCCATTACCAGGAATTACATCTACGAAAAGCAGGTGTGTCTCACAGAGACATGGGTGCACTCTAGAAGTCCAGAGGTTAATTCAGCATCTTAATACATGGCTGTTGCTTCCAGCGGTCCCTTTAACTTCTGTTTATATAGCATCCCTTCCCAAATTCGTTCTTGATCTCCTAATCACAGTTGTCATCTTCTTGGAGAGGGTAGCAGCCTTGTAAATCAATCATCTCTCTCTAGTGACTGGAACATCCAAGCCACTTCCCTGCCTCCCAGCATCTTTATAGGGAATGGCACCGCCCTCTTCGTAAAGTTGAAGCAGTATCATGTTGTAAAGACACAAATTCAGACAAAGGGAAAGCTAGAAGCTAGAAGGCAGGAATACTACAGATAGGCAGAGTAGCTCCAGTGTGGCTCAGCCTCTCAACATGGGCAAATTGCAGGTACCCTATACTAATGCAACTAGATTAGATTATTGAAAGATAAAAAAATTAGGCTCCAAGAGTCATACTAATTTAGCTGCTTTTGCACGGATAGATTGTTTCCCCACTCCACTTTTTAAAAGCCAAGGGCTTAGAAGTACTTAATAAAGCTGCTCAGGTGTGTGTCTGCTGAAACACTCATTGTCTCATTGAATTTATGTACACACAGATACACACAGACGTGCGTTCAACACCTTCTGAATTGAGGTCCCACTCTCTGATTGGGATTGATTGATTTAGCCATTCCTAAACTGCCTATATTTAATCATCACAGTAATCAATGTGATAATACTGTCTGTGTTGTAAAATATACAGAATGCAAGATATGGGGAGTGTTCAAGTCAGCTTTGCTCCTGGAATCTCAATTATTTCATCGGTGATAATTTCTCTTTAAATACCTAATCTTAAATCTTGACTTAACATTTTTAATATAATACTTTTCCATATTTTATCCAGTGTTCAGGATCGGATGATTAGTTCTTTTACCTATGAACTAATGGGAAGGGAAAAGGCTGAGATTCCCAGGTTGTGTGAAAGATGCAGCAGAAAGCACCAGTGAGTGGAGCAAATCATCCTTCCACATGCGGATGCTACACTCTGCTGGACAACCGGTACGTTACAGCCTCCTTATCTTCAGCATTACTCCTCTGGGTAACTTTTCCCAGGCTGACAGGAGGTGGCAATGGTATGGATTCACTGTTCTGGCTGGCAGTTTTTCTTGCTCTGAATACCAGCTACAGTCTTTCCCTGGCTGCCCTCCCCCCGGCAGGTAGGACAAGTGAGAGGTATCTGATTTCTTTGCAAGGCTCTAAGACAAAGCAAGACGCGGTTACCTCTCACGCAGGTTTCTGCAGTTCTGCATTTTTCTTTTCCCCTGCTGCCGTGGGGCTTTGTAATGGGAAGTTCAGTTACCTGTCTGCGAACACAGAAGGCTACTGGCACATAGCTGTTGGATGAATAAAGCGTACCCGACCATTTTCAAAACCTCAGCCTAAATTTGATCCTGTGGCTGGCTAACATGGCTGCTTGAGTTTTGTCCTGACGAGGAAGGCTACCCTGTGCCTGCCAGAAGAACCGCTACATGGCGGTGGCACTGCATGTGGCCCTTCTAACCTTCACCTCAGCCCTGCACCCTCAGAAGCAGCTGATCCAAATGCTAACTTTCCTACATCTTTCTTTACTTGCCTGGAAAGGATCTGCTTGCACCCAATTCCACTTCTAGTTTTCATTCTTTCCCTTCAGTCTATCCCGTCTGTCCTCTTGGCAACCTACCCTTTTCAGGGTGACCATCTAGTTCAGGAGGAAAACGAGCTGAGTGGACTTGTGTGTATGATTAGTACCAGCCATTGGGATTTCCAGCTCTGACATTCAAAGATTTCGTTGTCCCTGAATTACGTTTAAGCAAGATGACTTTTTAGTCGTAGTTTAGAGGATAAGAATAGGGTAGAGCCCTGAGAGAATGTAACGCAATGCAATCAACATGCCAAAGAGCCAAAAGTAAGTGTAATTTATGCCAATTTGCACTACCTTGAAGGATAAGCCCAGCAGAATATATTAACAAATGATACTTCTACAGGTTTCTGGTGCCATCTGCTATAATTTAATGTGTAATTATGCCTTTAGTACAGAACACTAAAGGATGGTTTAAAAACCTATAGAACGTATCTCAGAAATTACAGTAATTTCTATTGATCCCAATTATGTCTCATAAAGGTCTGTTGATTTTTTTTTTTTCCCTTAAAGTGTAGACCGTTTCCATAAAGGAGCATTTGATACTGTTTTGCAGCCTTCATAAGCAGAAGGGCTCATATCACAATCAGCCATATTTATCCCACTGCTGCAATATGTGTCCCTCATACTGGGCAGAAATAAAGCAGGATATTTACTGTATGAAGACTCATTACAGGCAAAGGTACAAAACTCAGTTTCATGTTTTGTGATAAGCACAGAGCAGCCAGCTTTCTTGCAGGACTCAGATCTGGTTTTGAATCAGCCTGCGCTATTTTAGAGTTTGCCTCAGAGCCTATGTGAACTCTGTCATTTTAAAATGGCATAAAACATGGAGGATCTTTATTCTTTGAAATTTTAAATAAAACTTGATGTGGATTAAACCACAGGAAAAATGTGCTCTATCATCATTAGAAATGGAATTATTTCTACTTCCCCTTACAGCTTCATGTTACTGGTTTTAAATGTTCTTGCTGTTATCTTTGTCAAAGTTCTTGTTTTCCTTATATTTATCAAAGTATTGGAAAATAAGCACTTGAGCCTTTCCAAAATGACTAGCACATGCAAAGAATCAGTAGATTCAAAAACTTTGAGTGATTGATAGGTTCTGAGATATAAAAGAAGATTCTTAGGTCTTCTAGCTGTAACTTGAACAAATTATTGTGAACATTTTATAGTATTTGGAGCTGTGGTAAATTTTGATCCATATTGTTTATCCCCAAAGAAAGAAAATAAAAGACTGCCTTATAATGCTTTGTTGCCAAATTCATAAAGGTATTCTGGAACCTCAAGTGTGCATTGGGTAAAAAACTATATTCCACAATACCTTCAAAATTTAGAAACATGTAGTTGATTGATGCAAAAATAAACAGTAACAAATATGCAACATTAAGACACAGGGATATAATGTGATCAAAAGTGAAGAAGTGATTTTAACAAAATATTAGAGGAAACCAGAATAGGAAAACTTTTTTTTTGGGGGGGGAGTCGGTTTTTCTTTTTAATGTATTCTGGGAAAAAATGGCAGAAATGTTATCTGAAAGTGTAGTTCCATGTGTGCTTGCTATGGATATGTTCATAGCCTTTTAGCAAAGACATTTGTTTTCATGTATAACCTGAAAACAAACACATAAAAAGTTTCTTTTAAATTCCTAGGCAATACACATTAGCATTAAAGTCAGACCAGTTTATACCAGTAGAGGATCTCATCTGGTTGATAGTATCCTCGTTTCATTATTTTTCATTGCTAAAATGTCTTTTCAAGCAGTATTTTTAGTGAAAGAAAATAAATACATTGATACAGAACAGGCCTTAGGAAGTAATTAGACAAAGTCCAGTTTCAGAACAAAGGAGTGAAAGGTAGCTATGAACACATTTAGCGTGGAAGTTAGAAGACAGTTCCCAGTTGTAAGGGAAGTCCATTCTTGAACAGTCTTTCAGAGGGAGAGGGTATGCTGAGAACAGGAGCAACCAATCCCTGATTTATGAAGTGGAGAATACAGTATGATCCTTGAAGTCAGAGTCTTGAGACTCCGGGAGGTGTCTTGCACTGCTGTGTTCCTAGAAATAAGGTGTGTATTTGTAGTGAGAGCAGTTGACTGTAAACAGCCATGAAAACTTGCTGAGAGAAAGATGGTTCTAACATTTAATCCTGGCACAGTATTTCTTAACCTCTCCCCTCCTGTGGTTTTCCATACCAACCCCTTCCTCTTAGTAGGACGAGATTAGAACAACCTTCAGGCATCCATGTGTCTTAACACCACAGATCAGGCCATTGGATTGTGTTATATACACCATAGCAATGGAGTATCTCCTCACTACTGAAGTTTTCTCTAATTAAAGGGAACTGTAGATTTTGCTCCTAACAATCACTTTCTGAACGCCAACTGGTAGAAAGAGAAGATTCCTAAGAGCTGCCAAGAATGGTCCTCCTGTGACGCTGAGATGCGTCTGCTACTTCCCCTGGATTTCCTGATCCCCCCTGAGTCTTGGTAACATCACTGGGACCCAGATTTGGATTCTTATCTACCAGCTTTCATTTTTCATCTTTTGAAGTACAAAATTGGCAGGATTAGGATCAAACCAACTGTTGAGCGAACTTTTTGGTTTTGGAAGGTACTGGAAGAGACATCCCCAGGCATGAAGCAGAATACTCTCTTTCCCCATAACCAGATCAGCTGTAAAACCTTGATCTGGATATTCATTTCCTCCTGCGGCCCATAAAATGGGCAAAATATAAAGAAGATGGAGTCTGTCTTTATAGTGTCTTTCTTTTTCCCTGTCTGCATTCTAGCAGATTTGAGCAGGCCTAAAGGTCATTCTGCATGTAGCCACAGTAGATTTTTAAAAATCTTTGAATGCTAATTCAGCTCTGAACTGCTTTACATTTGCATATTTGCTTAATCAGAAGTGTGTAAGGTCAGCACAGGAGCTTCATTAGGATATTCATGGCTAAAATTGCTCACCTCATCACTTCTGTTACAGCGTGCAGCCAAGCTCTGCACAGGTTGCAGACCTGCCAGTACTGGGTCTGGCTGAGAGGGAGTTAATTTTCCCCACAGCAGCCCTCATGGTGCTGCGCTGCGTGTCGGTAGCTGGAAGGTGCTGCTGACGCACCAGTGTTACTGCGGGGCAGCGCTCCCGCGGCATCGAGGCTGTCTCTCCAACATTTGCCCCCTCACCAGTAGGCTGGGTGTGGGCAAAATCTTGGGAGGGGGCACAGCCAGGACGGCTGACCCGAACTGACCGAAGGGGTGTTCCATACCATATGACACCTGCTCAGCAATAACAGCGAAGAGAAAGTAGAGGGGCTGAGGGCATTCGTTATTACGACGTTTGTCTTCTGGAGCAACCGCTATGCATACCAAAGCCCTGCTTCCTGGGAAGTGGCTGGACATCACCTCCTGATGGGAAACAGAAAATAAATCTTTTGTTTTGCCTTGCTTCTGTGCACAACCTTTGCCTTTGCCTTATTAAGTTGCCTTTATCTTGACCCACCAGTTTTTTTCCATCTTATTTTGTTTCCCCCTCTGTCCTGCTGAGAAGGGGAGTGATAGAGCGGCTTGGTGGGCACCTGACATCCAGCCAGGGTCAACCCACCACACTCCCTCATGCCCCTGCTGGAGGTGGCAGCGGGGATAAAAACAGATTCAGAAATAAGTGGGGAGGCTGGAACCCTCCAGCAAGTAGCGGGGGCAGAGGGAACTTGTATGATGCCAACCATGTTTTAGGCTGTGCTATTTTAGCTATTGAGAAAATCAAAACAAAGTCCATTTGAGAAAGCAGAAGGACAAAGCTGCAAAGATAAGGAAGCCAAGATAGGCAGATGGCTGGGAGCAAGCTGTTTTGAAGAAACCTTAACTGTTAGACAGCAACGATGGAAGAATGAAATGCCTCGGGCTGGGTTCAAATTTATCCCCTGCAATATTCCTTCCAAGGAGGCAGTATTCTTCAGAAGTCTGCAGTGCTGCCTAATAACTGACTTGTGTAGCTGTGCTATCGAACATACCAATGTCTCTGACCAGGCAGCGTTGCATGAAACAGCAGCCTCTGCTCATCTTTCCTTTCAGTACGTCGGGGGGTGTTCAGGAAGAGATAGTGTCCTTAGTCTAATCATCTTTCACATTTACCCACTGCCTTTCTAAAGATTTTCGTCTTATTGGAGTCATCATTTAATCCATGTTCTTTGCCCATTGCAAACATCGATTTCTTCTTTCCTCTGCTGTTTCTACCCCTATTTCTTCTACCAGCCACAGGTAAAAAGCCTAACTGTAAAATTATTTTATAAAATAGGCGAGAATTTAGAGGAGGGGAAGAGAAAATGCTCTATAAAACAGATATATTAAAGGAAACAGGTACATCCCTATTTCAGAAAACTTAAGACTTATGAATGGCAGGAAGCAGTTGTGCTGCAATATATGCCATGCAAATGTTTGACCTTTCGTAGTTCTAGCTACCACATGGGAGGCACGTGTCCTTTTATGTTCATTTGGTTGGCAGGACGCAAAATGGCGTTGTGTGATACGTCCCTTACTTGTTTTACTAGTAATCACACACATTGACTTCTATCATGTGATGCACAATAGTGGAAAAGCTCTATTTCAGTCCTAGTGCAAGTAGTATCAGATATATATCCCACACTCAAATTTCTCCTTACCATGTGAACAGACAACCCATTTCTTTTGTGACAACTTGGAGTTGTAGTAAAGACAGTTAAGACTTTCAACTTCGTATTTCAGAATGAATAGGGACTCCAGGAATTACAGTCACTGCCCATTAAGGATAACTGCAAAGGCTATTTTGTGAGGATGTTTGAATATTGTTTCCTCAAAGTAGGGAGCTGTCAATAGAAGCTTTCTATTCAAATTTTAAGAGGATGTTACAGAAACTGTGGAGGCAATCTGAGAGTATAAAGCCCATTAGTAGAGTTGAGAGGAATTACAAAACATACATATAGAAAAAGTGAACATCTGCTAAGGATGAGAAGGCTTTTTAAATGGAAAGTGGAATAATGTTAACAGATGGCCAGCACGACTATTAAAAAAAAATACAAGTTAATTCCAAACATTGTCTTACAAGATGAGATTCTAGTGTTCATTACATAATATTTTAGTCAGGTTTATTTTTCAAGATTTTCTAAAAATTAATTATTGTACCTCTGCCACTGTCATGTCTTTCACCCTTCCTTGCCGTTCACCCTTCTTTTAAAGCTTTATGTTTCACTGGATCAAGCTTTGCCTATCTTTCGATGGGATTTCATTGACCGCGGAAGTTTTGGAAAAATGTGATTAAAGCCTGCAGAATTTGTCTTGACGTGAAAGTAACCATGCAGGACTGTAATGGATTTTCCTGTTCATTAAGGTCATGATTTTTACAATCAAAGGCTCCAGATCTATCTTCACCGAGATCATGGTTTGCTTGCCCAAAAATAGTCCCCATCCCTTCCCTGCCTTGTGCACTGCGCAAGCACAAGCTGAGGAGCTGTGATGCACTAGGTCAGGGAACCAGAGCAGCTGGGAAATCATCGTTTTGGGACAAATTGCCTTTCAGCTTGAATCTGCTCCTGATTTGCGCTGCCACTCAGCTGCACAACTGATGCTGCTAGCTCAGCTGGGAGGTGGCAAAGGATGTGGCTGCGGGAAGAGGCGGCTTACGGGCTACTTTTTCCTGCAGCAGCATCCCCTTAAACTAATGCCCCATTAAAGCCTCAGGTGAAGCTAGCAGGAGTTTTAATAGGAATAAGCAAATGGTTTAAGGTTGGCACATCACTAGAGACAGGTCATAAGTAGAACTAATACATCTCCACTCTAACCCAAACCGTGTCTTTTGTCAGAGCCTAAACTTGGAAGCAATCTGTTTTCTTAACAACATTTGAAGTGACACATAATGGGAAAAAAAATCATCACTCTTGAGAGATTTTTGGCCTTAAAAATTTTTGGGCTGAAGCTTTTGCAGTTTGTGTTATTTTTGCCATTGTACTCAGCCTGTTTTTGTCATTTGGCTTTGAACTTGAATAGCCAAATACTAGCTGTGAATACTACCTCCTCACTATCTGAGCAATGCCTCCCCAACCTGTGAGTAGGGGCAAGTTCTCCACATCTGACCCATGAGGCAGACTGGGTGAGTTGTTTTTCATACACCAGGGTCTAAAATTCTCAAACCTTTAGGTTTTGATAGAATTGTTACTTCATCATGATGAATTAACAAAGAAAAGCTTTAGAAAATCTGAAGCATGTATTTTATCCTTTAGTTTCTTTGACTGTAAAGACATATGCTTGCCATGTTATTCAGGGATCTCCGTTGATCAACGAGACATGATGAAACATTGCAAAAAACTACATACATCCATGATTAAGTAAGCAAATAGATAAAAACTGAACTTCTACTGTTAGCTCAAATTTTTTGATAGTTGGCTTTAGATGAAAAACACTCCGGTTTCACTCAAAAAAGATGGTCCCTAGATTTTTTCAGAGGCAATATGGGCTTCACTATTAAAAAATTGTGGGCAATACTGCAATAAGCTGCTTGTTTAATAAAGGATTTTTCAGGAACATGTCTTTAGTCTAATGGTAATAGAGCTTACAACAGCTAAGGATCTGGCAACTCACGAAGTATTCTGTCTGTCTAGAGCTCAGCAAGGAAGGCAGTTCTGAAATAGAAATCTTTTGATCTTAAAATGACAAGATCTGAATAGTAAAACCCCCTCTCATAAGAAACACAGGCTGTAATTATGGCACATCTATTATTTAAAATGTTCTTAAAAATTCACATAAAAGCTGTTCAAAACAAAGTAAAGCATTAGGTCATGAAGTGGTCTGTAATACTAGGAATATTTTTAAAAATAAATTTCTGCTTTCTTTACTCAAGCAAGTGTTTGCCTGCAGTAATTGCCATGCAATATATAAAATGTTTTGTCCAAATGGGTTGATTCTTTCCCTGTAAAAATAGATTGTAATTTATTCGATTTTGTTTTAAAGAAGACCCTCTTCATGCATGTGCAAAGTGTCTGACGGGACTCAGGTCTTCCCTTTCCTACACAGTCTGCTCCCTGGACAGTTGAGCTGTATTTGTGCCTGATTGATAGCTAGCAAATCTGGCAGAGTCACTGTTAACATGTTAGCCACAGCTATTATAAACAAAATTCTGCAATGTAACCGTCTCACAGCAGACATCAAATAACCTAGGAAAACAAGTGAGCCGGAGTTAGTCATATTTGATAATTAATGTGTGATGGTTTCCAACCAAAATTAATTTAGTGATGGAGTGAAACATATGGAATAATGCTTAAGCTTACATCAAAGGCAAATATTGAATACATTAGGATACATTATCTCTAGTCTTTCTGGAGTACGTTATGTTCTATTAAGATGTGATGTTCTGAATTTCTGCCTGGGCTTCTCTGAGAATTTGTGTGATGGTTCACAAATGTGTTCCCCAGTGCCCTCCTCTCTAGCACTCCTCCAATTCAGCTATCATTTTTTGTTTCAGATGAAGCTTTAACACTCATTATCTGTCACTGAAATAAAAAAAGAAAACAAAACAGAACCAAAAAGACCCAACAACACTTTTTTTTTAGATGAAACATCTTTCTTGGATGACACTTCTGATGTTATCAGTAGGAAAAGCCTTCAAAGAAAATGGGTATCAAGCCTGAAACATTACATAATGCTGAGTTGAAAGACAAAGTGTTTTCTGGAATTTTAATTTTTTTTTAAGCAGCTGCCTTTAAGTGAACACAGCCATCACTGTTATAAAATATTCAAAGCCTCATACATATCAAACAGAAACACAGTTACTAGGGCAAACAGTCTCACATATCTGTTAAACAAACACTTGGAACTCTTCCCGAGCCCTCTCTAGGTCCTTACAATGCCTCTAGTTTTAATTGATTTTTATCCGGCATCCATTTGTTCTCTTTTTTATGGTAATTTTCAACTTTCCAGGACCCTGCTAGCTTTGTAGGAGAGCAAGTTGGCGTGCAGTCATGGGAGCCAGAGATTAAAAGACTTCTCCATGTTAGGTCATTAGCCGTGCCACTTGCTGTACCGTAGCTCATTTTCCCATTCCTAATTGATCACTTCATTGATCAGACATTATGGAGATGGCTTAGTAACCTAAACCTTCTCTTTGAAACACAGTAGAGACTGCAATTACCTGGAAGTCTTCAAGGGTGCCTGCAATTTTCAGGCAGTCGGAGGCTGCGTTAATCAAAGGTTCTGGCTAATGGAGAGGAGGGAGAAGAGCCATTTCAGCTGGGTTCCCTACGGCCAGGATTTTCACGAGAGACGCAGAGAACAGAAATGTCTTCGGTGCAGGAGTCTTGGGGGGTGCCAGTGCACGTTTAGAGGAGATAGAGAAGCCCCCATCCTGCAGACGGGGCGGTGTAACAGGGAGCACAAAGCACCTGCCCAGCCACCCCCTGCATTAGGGGTTGTTGCACCCCGGAGTTTGAAACGGCTCACCCAGGGCCGTCCTGGCCCCTGTGATCGGAGTCTCCCCTCTGCTCGCCACCCTGTCTGCCTTTAACGTGCACTCTCTGCCTCGCAGGGCCTCGAAGGGTGGAGGGGCCTTGGGGCGCCTGCGATATGGAGAGCTGAGGAGACCCGAGGTCTGAGATGGGCGCAGGGCTGGAGCGGCCGGCCCAGTCCACCCTCCCCCACGTACGTCCGCGTGGGCTCAGGATTCCCTCGTCACGCCGCGTGTGCCTGCGCACGTGCTCGTGCGAGCAGCCGCCGCCGCGGTCCTGGGTGCCTTCCTCTTGGAATCCTTCCCAGGGCAGCACCTTCCAGGGGCGCGGAGCGCCTCACGCTGGTCCCACGCAGCGCCTGACTGGGACTGAGGTTGCGGCCAGGACGGGGGCAACGTGCTGACAGGCTGCCCTGCTGGTTCCGCGAGTCCCTTAAAGACGCCTCTCTTTCCGCTTTAGGTAAACGTGCCGTCAGAAACTGAGGGTTTTACTGTTTCCTCTGGTGTTACGGATCCTGCCAAATAACGTGTTCTTCTGTATTTGCTGATTATTGCCCTACTGCCTATGCTGATGTATATTAATTGCCCGTTAATATACATCACGCTATGGGTCACCATCTATGCTCGAGACTGGTTTTCAGTGGTGTGCACGCTGTGGTATAGAGGATAAGATGTTTCCCTTTGAAGGCAGTTTATAAATCTTATTGGGCTTCTGCATGATGAAAGGCACTATAGATATATGAGAGATCAAAGCTGTGTAAAGATCAGCGGTATTTGTTTTCATGAGGTTTCTCTTTCTGTTCCTTCTAAGGATTTTGAACTTCCAAGTTTCAGCTTTAAAGAGACTCAAAAACCAAAAGAAAAGCCTAGCAAACCCCACCATGTTACAGCTGGTTTGAGGTCAGGCCAGCCAAGGGCCACAGGATTCTGACATGGACTCAGAAACTCTTCTCCAACATTCTTCTATCTGCCAGCAAAAGCTGGTGCAGAGAAAATTTTTGGTCCTTCTTAATGACAGGGAGGGCCCAGAGCAGTAAGTTTTGGAGGGGAAGAATGCTGCTTAACAACAAGAGGGAAAAACAGCTTAACTCAAAACGTAAGTGTTTCTGTTGTGACTTGTCAGTCTGCTAGCAAAATTATTATAATTTCTGAGTAAACAGTAACAATTGGCCTAAAAGTCAGATTAATTTATTATACAGTTTGTAGTATATTTTTTATATATTCTTATTTCTCACATAAATGTTTAAATATTAAGAATTTCAATGTGTGCTTCTGCAGATGTCTATAGGAATTGGGAACAGAAATCCAGTACATTCATTGAAAAACATTGACTGCAGACAATACTGATTTTGACTGCACTGTACTTTAATATCAGATTAGTTTTTAACATTGTGTAAGTCATCCCTGATATGTGAGCTTTTATTTTTCAACAGGATCACTGCAGCAAATTTTTTTTACTTCATAGCGTGTTCTCATAAATGACGTCAAAATAAACCTGTGACCCATAAAAATAGCTTTCTGTATTAGAGACACACTGTGGTCACACAGAACATACAGATGCATTACATAATGTGGTAAGCCAAAATTAAAAAAAAAAAAAGGCAAGTGACCTTGTGTGCCCAATCTGAAAATCCATCTCCTTTAAAGGGCTGCAAAAAAGTGTTGTTCAGTATTGGCTGTTTATCCACCATCAGTAAAGCTCTCGCCATGAGCATCCAAAATCCACACATCTAAACCCACTAGTCTTTCTTTTTTCATTCTTTCTAAAGCAAAAAAGGGGTCTAAATGAAAGGGGAAGGAGAAGTAATAAAGAACTGGTATGGATATATGTGTGTCTCTCTAGAACAATGGAGTCTGAAAGCAATGAGCAAGATCCAGATATATGAGTGCATCCCAGACTTTCTGCATATCATCTACACACTACTCTTGAGATAAGTAGTACCAAATAGTAAATAAGCTGTGTAGCCAAGCAGAGTAGAGAACAATAACCTGTCCAGCACATTTTATCAATATAAAGTCATACTCTAACAGACAAGGGGAAGAATAGGAATCAGGATTTGAGTTTAATCAGTTGCTATTGCTTGCAAGAACTCCAGAGGCCTTACAGAAGAGAAGAATGCAAATGAAGACCATTGGTGCAGAATAAAAATAAGTTCAGTCTTGAGGTGAAAATGTTTCTTTTTTGTGAGAATACAAGAAATGTTTCTGTACTGGAAGAATCCAACCAGCCATGAAAGTAAATGTTCCCATTCTGACTTATTTATTTTTTGTAAGGAAAAAATATTCACGAAGAGCAAAGCAGAAAGCATAAAATTTGAAATAAGTCTTCATGTCCCAGGCAGGTGTCCTAGGGCATATCCCACGCAGGAGGCATCCCTCTACACTGTCAAAGCTGTCCCCCTTTATGTTAATTATTCTTGAAATTTACCCCTTCCTATCCCAAGTGAATAGCTTGATCACAAAATTGTTATATCAGCTTCTCAGTTCTTTTTCTCTCTGACGTAATAACTGTTGTATTACTTGCATGAAATGAAACAGCTTCAGCA
>NW_010524003.1:33066-55771 GCF_000687285.1 Phaethon lepturus
CAGCAGGAGCTACTGAGGCAGATGGTGCTCCTGCATGTTCCTCAACCCTACATACGTAATAGAGTTTTGGTTTGGGGAACTTTTCTGTGACTGAGAAGACTGGGTTTCAAACTCCTACTGCCTGTCAGGTTGCATGGCTTTTAAAACTGTCATCTCAGTTTAGTATCTTAGCCATTGGTAATTAAGTTAAACAGAAAAAACCATATTTATCTGTTACATTTTGTCTAATGGCTGTACAAACCTGTCTCGCTCTCTCTGTGCATATATGCAACTACGGGCATGTGCATGCACGCACGCAGACACGCACACATGCAGATCACAGAATCGCACAGAATCATGGAGGTTGGAAAAGACCTTAAAGATCATCAAGTCCAACCATCAGCCCAACACCACCATGCCCACTAAACCATGTCCTGAAGTGCCACATCCACGTGTTTTTTGAACAGTTCCAGTGATGGCGACTCCACCGCCTCCCGGGGCAGCCTGTTCCAATGCCTGACCACCCTCTCAGTAAAGACATTTTTCCTAATATCCAATCTAAACCTCCCCTGGCGCAACTTGAGGCCATTTCCTCTTGTCCTATCACTGGTTACTTGGGAGAAGAGACCAACACCCACCTCACCACAACCCCCTTTCAGGTAGTTGTAGAGAGCGATGAGGTCTCCCCTCAGCCTCCTCTTCTCCAGACTAAACAACCTCAGTTCCCTCAGCCGCTCCCCATCAGACTTGTGCTCCAGACCCCTCACCAGCTTCGTTGCCCTTCTCTGGACACGCTCCAGCACCTCAGCGTCCTTCTTGTAGCGAGGGGCCCAAAATTGAACACAGGATTCGAGGTGCGGCCTCACCAGTGCCGAGTACAGGGGCACCATCACTTCCCTACTCCTGCTGGCCACACTGGTTCTGATACAGGCCAGGACGCTGTTGGCCTTCTTGGCCACCTGGGCACACTGCCGGCTCATGTTCAGACACAGATATTCAGGTACTGGCCCTGCTTTCAACAAACAACTTGTTCGGCTTCACGAAGGGGATCCCACCAGCTTCAGGTTGTGCAGCAGAGCCGACGGCACCGTCTGCTTAAACTCTCTGGAGTGACAGCGGCTGCTGCACCTCCTCCCCTGGGCGGGGAACGCCTTGTGCCCGCAGGTGAGTGCCGGCTAGCTGGAGTGAGGGCTAGTGGTCATAGGGGAAGAGTTGTGCCCATACCCCAGGTGTTAATTGTTAACTATCTCCTCCCTGCTCTGCCGATGATCAGAACAACACATCGAACTGGAAGGAGAGCAGGATCCCCAGTTGTCAGGCTGATGAATAACGGAACTGGTTCTCTTGAAGCTCCAATTAACAGCAAAACCACTTTCATAGAAACAAGTGTTCAACCAAATAAAACTGATGATTTTTGGACATGGAGGATTAAAAATTTCTCTTACACTTTCTGCATCACAGTCTACAAAAGCCGATTTGCCTATTTCCTTCCAGAATTTCAGGATTAGTCTCCAATTATGCTTGACTGAAGTCTCTGCAAATAGCTTTACGTAGATGTCAAAGGAAAAAATAACTTGTCTTGTTCACTACATTCTAAGTTTCTAGTGCTCAGCGCCCATGAAATGGATTGCTCGTGGGGAGATAGTGTCTTTTTTGTGCCTTCCAAAGTCTGCAAAAAATGTCTTCCAGGTTAATAGGTTGATTAAAACTGTATATGCTCCAGAAGATAAATGATTGTTTATTGTATTTGCCCAAGATAATGACAGTAAAGAAGACAAGGTTGAAAGCCTGTATGACTTCCTCTCTTCCACATCCAGGGACATTCAGCACACAATACACAGATGGCACGCCACATAAAGGATCGCATTAATGGTTAAACACTTTTTCTTCTCATTAACTGATTTAACAATATGTCCCTGCTATTAAAGAAACAGACAAATGGCAGACAACTTCTGTCAGCTCAATCCCGATTGCTAAAATAGGCCATTTGCCCCAGTGGGATTGTTTTCTGGCCTATCAGGTTCGAAATGTCTGAAAATTCGGCAACCACCAGCCCAGACTCTCGCAGTGTTGATTCAGCTCTTCATCCTTAATTGAGTTTCAGGCATGTTAACTCTCTGGAGATTTTTGAATGACAGCCTAAATATCAAAGGCTACTCTGCTCTGCGTCTATGTTAGGTGACCTGAATTTTCTAAAACAACGGGCTCTTAGGAGCCTGGCTTAAGCCAGCAGATGCTGTAGGTGACAAAAATCACAGCAAAAGCCCCTGAGACTTTTTTGCCAGAGTGGACAGTGGACCAAATTAAACAAGCATTTCCAGTTTGTTTTCTTTTGCCACCTTTTACAGCAAAGACACCGTTACTGACCTTGGGGCTGCTGGTACTACGCAGGCTCCCTTGGCAAGCACGAGTAGCCTGCTTGTAGCCTGCCCATCACGGTTTCTCGCACAGCCATTTGCCATGCTGATCTCTTTCCATCACCGTTTTCCTATTTCTCTTTTTGCATCCAAGCAACATACGATTGTGGAGGGAGCTCGTGTATTGTAAGTATTAGCCTACAGGTTAATTTTAGGAACACACTGTGGAGTAATCACTGAGGAGCGATTTGGAAATTTACCCTCTAAGAACAGCATTGAAACAGGGTGGAACGTAGCACTAGTGTACAATGAGGCTGTACCATGGCAATTCCCTAGGCAACACTAGATGTTGGCAACATCAGGGGAACTTGGTGTGCTGACTCTGGGAGAAATTGCATGGAGGGTGGAGCGGAGTGGAGATGTCGCAGCCACGCTCTGTGAACAGGGGAATTTGAAGGTACACGGTGTGTACATTAATAAGCTGCACGTGCGATGCCCTGGGTCAGTGACCTGTCAACTTTGATGAAATGCTGTACTTGGAGTATAATACCATTATAATACTAAAACGCACACCCCTCAAAAGTTACCCACCTCCCAAGGTGCGACCACCCCTCAATGAGCATGCGCACTGAATTTTTCCTAGTCTGTACCTTTAAACGCGAAGCGGGACAATTTTGAGCCAATCCTGATAAAGGTATGTGTGACTAGAGTCACTCAAGCTCCACCTGCAAAGTAAAACACTATAAAATAGTTTGAAAAGAGCTGGATGTCAGGGAAGACACCATCACTCCTGACTTTTAGGATCTGCCGACGGGTTGACCCTCTCTTCCCCCCCATTGGGACGCCTTTGGGTAAGATTCAAACACTTGGCTATCCCAAGGGGATCTGCAGGGATTTTAGGAATCTCTAGAGTTGTTTCATCACCCCACGCGTGTGTAACCCGACCATAATCAATTTAGTGCACTTGCTTGCAGACAGTGAATTTATGACCGGCAACCCAAAGAATTTGTGCATCTGTTGCTTCAATAAATCGCACTATTGATTGACTCAGCCGCGTGTGTTGTCTCTGAATGCAACCGTACCTCTGAGTGCGGCCGTGTGAGTTCAGGAGGTGTCCGGCTGAGCAGGTCGTGTGATGTTAGTAGTGCATCTGGACCCGTGATAGTCCAACGAAAGGGGTTGGGCGCGACCGGACTGCTAACACTGATTTTGGGCATCTGCCTCTTAACGCAACACACACATGGCCTCCATTATTCCTATAACTAAATGTGACCAGAAAGTTGGTAAAAAATCAGTGTAAATGAAACACAGGGGTCAGCTGAAAAGCAACTTGAAACAACTTTAAACTCACTGCGGCTATGCTACATTACCCACTTTGAATAGCAGTGTTGCAAACATTCCCTTCTTTTAGTGTAACTTTTTGCACAGAAAAAGTTGATAATGAAAATAAACTTCCATGTTTCATTCTTACACTCCCTTGATGCAGAAAGAGACTAAGCAATTTTTTAAATAAAAGTGAAAATAATTAGGGAGCCACTGCATCCACCAACTTTTTTGTGTCCATGTCTATTTCTAGTATTTGGGTCTTGAAACCTGATTTTTTTTTTTTTAATGCATATTGTCTGTTGGTTTTTGCCTAATTTTATTTGCTCAGTTTCAATAACTACATACACTATGGTATCTAGCTGCTACTGATGTACTAGGTACTTTTCCCCTCTATTTGTTCAGGGTTTTGTTGTGGTTTCCTGTAAATCTTTGCGAAATATTTTCATAAAGAGTAAAAAATGAACCATCACAAAACCAGCAGAATGTTCACCAAGTGAAAAGAGCTGCACAGTGCAATAAAGAAATTCTAAGATCTCCCACGTTTTTCATGTGGATTGAGACTTGACTTACTTGCAGTCTTCTACACGAACTTTTATCTAGAGAAAGCCCGTTTCCAGAATAAAGCTTGGAATAAGATGATCTATGAATTCCTCTCTCTTTGGAAGGTGTTTTATGTTCAGCCTTCACCTCAACATGGATTTACTTGATCACTCTGTACTTGCCCTGTAAGTGTGATTCCACTTTAAAGATTTCTGTGTGTATATTTCACTATGTTAGGATTTTTTGAAGAGCATGATCTTCTATGCCCATATAGTAACAGGCACCTCCAGATTTAATTCATCCTGTCATAAGGAATTTTTTTTTAATAATAGCTACACTGATCCAATGGCTAACCAATTCCCAGAAGGGACAGCTCTCTTGTGCCAGGACTAGCACTTGTCTAACCCTCAAGATCTCTAAAGCTCCCGAAAACCACTCATTTTTCTTCTGAGTTTC
Organism: Phaethon lepturus; assembly: GCF_000687285.1. NCBI lineage: Eukaryota > Metazoa > Chordata > Aves > Phaethontiformes > Phaethontidae > Phaethon > Phaethon lepturus. The sequence continues at coordinate 37,725 of NW_010524003.1, forward strand.
TCCTGAACAGTGTTCTCATGCAGTCACCGTGCTGATGGGAGGTAAGCAAGGGCAGAGGGGCTTTTTTGAGAGGCAGCCAGCAGGTAGGTTGGGTCAGATGCTTTGTACAATTCCAGAAGCAGCCATTCATTTTAGCACAATGCAAGTCACCCTCTGACCAGTCCTGGCTTTCTCCATTGACTGTGCAGGGAACTTTGGATGACCAATTTAGGTGAGTTGTTTAATCCAGATAAAGACAGGTGACCTGAATCCCACTTTAGATATTAAAGGTACGCAACCTCAAGGACATCATGCCATTTGCATTTTAGTTTAGTTCTTGATCAGTTTTAATGACATGGCTTCTTGTTAAACTTGGTAACTCAGCACTAATATGCATAAGCACAGGCAATACAGGTATCGTCATGCACACAAACTAACGGAAATATGAAAATAGTACCATTTTTCATATGCGTACGATGGCAGTATTCACCAAAATTTATTTAATATTGGATTACAAGCACCAAGCTGTGGAAAAGATGTCAACTATTACACCTCAATTGCTTTAAAGATACTATTTTAGTGTCATGTTTCATAGGAAAACCATACTTGTCTATTATTCATCTGACATTTAAAGCTTCTTTTAATGTTCTTTCCTAGGAATATAAAGACTTAATCACAAAAGACAGGTTTTAAGACGACTTTATTAAATCTGACAACTGACTAATTGGACTGTGTGCAATTAATAAAAAAACCTGATAACTGAGCATTCAACAAAGGATTGTTCACTGATAGCATTTTTTTTAATTTCTGCATTTTTACAAATCTACAGTTCTGCAAATACAGTGTTTGAGTAAGACATTATTCTTCTTAGTTCATGCCCACACTTCACGAGAAACTAAAATGTCTGGAAAATGTGTGGAAAATATCACATTGCTTCTCCTGGTAGAATATCCACAGGAACCACTGACATACAAAAAACCTAGCCCTGCCCATACAGTTTCTTAGCTGAAAATATTTGTGTAGGACAAACTGGGTGTCTCACTATTTTACACCTCTTTCACTTACAAGTTAAATTGCTACACAAATATAGTAGAGGTTTTTATGCAAACTATCAAAGTCACTATTGTGGGATCTGATTAAAAAAGCTAATACGTAGAGATCTCTTCTGATGCTCTACAGAGGAGCTCAGCAGGTCACTACTTGCATATGAGAATTTTTAAACTTTCCTTTCAGACATACAAAAGTAGTTTGGTTTAGTTACTTTCTCTCTTGCAATTTTAAATATCTCCTTTATTTTTAGAAGAGTGCACTGTACGCTTTACCTCCAGGCTCAGCAACAGATCTGTTACAACTGATGATTATATTCCTAATGGAACATGTAAATGTCACTGAAAGAGACATTTCCTAGAGAAATTTCCTAAAATTCCTCTTAAGACGCAGGACGGGATAAGACTTTATTGGGGCTTTGTCCTTATACTTACTACCGAAGATCGGTTTCTTCTTTAAGTCTTCAGAAGAGAGAGTCTTTTTTCAAGTTGGATCCAACTTACCTGGGAGGGTTCACTTCCTCACAAAACAACTATACCAAGCACGCTGAAAAGTACAATATAAACGGTTTTGCTTTGTTTTCGTTTCAATTCCCTTGCTGCCGGATGTTAACTGGTATTCCCAGGATCAGTGAACTCAGTCAGTAACTTGCTCAGTCTGAGTTTTCGTCTCTATTTTTCAGACGGGACACTTCTGCTACTTCTGCTCCTGTTCTTGCTGAAAGAGACATCTCCAAATGGCTCTGAGTCTTTCACTTGGATTTAAGTAAGTCTTCCCATTCCACAGTCGACTCACTATTTTTAGGAATTGCTGGAAACATTGACTGCATTTTAGTTTGGAATTCTTTCATCTACAAAAGAGATTAAAAAAATAAAATCAATTAACAATTAAAAAGGAGTAAATAAAGTAGCACCATGAACTCCGGGCTTACTCCAGAAAATAAGCTGTGTGAGATAAAGAAGAGGTAAAAAGACTTTAAAAATAACAGAAAATTAAGACTTTCCCTCTGATTATGTTGGTTCAATTAAGAAAGTGAAAAAAAGTATGAAGGGACCCACAACAATCCTCCCTTCTAAAGCATGACACATGATAGGTTGCCTATACCCCAGTGAATGACTCACTACTGTTACATGAACTACTATATACACACACATTTAAAATGTTTTTGTTTGGAGGAAAAGTACCTCCATAGAATGTGCCCATATTTTGACTGCAGTGCCTTTTTCTACACTTGTAATGGATTAAAGGCCCAATAGGTCTGTTCAAGGATTTTGCAACAAGGATTAAAGAAATAATACTGGTCAGCCCTGACAGTTCAGGTTTATCCCACCATATAATGTACAGATGACAAAACAAAGTGTCATTCAAATTTATACATTAGTAGGAAGGAAAACAAGATTCATAATGACATATAGGACCAACTTTTCTTTCACTGTTGTTAAATTAAAATGCTGTGAAGTCTGCTAGTTTTATATTCTGTATATCAATACATTAATACCAATTGCCAAATCTGTATTTATGATAACCATTTTATCACCAATGTCTGATCCAATAGTCCTGGAAAGCCAGAACTGACATTTAATTTCTTTAAAAATCACTTCTGTTTGAAGATAACATTTAGATTTAGCGGGTTTGTTTCTTCCAAGATTTTAACATATATATTTACATATATTTTTAAAGGATAGGCATGGAAAAATCAAATCAGTGAAAATCCTGTTACACACACAGCAGGATGTACAGGGGAAGTTTTGGACTGCTATTTTTAGGAAGCTCTACAGAATCCATGACATTCATGCAGAGAAGACAGGATGTGGTATTCAAACACTGGATGCAATGACCTCTTGAAGACCAAATGCTGTCTCAGGAAGTGTGTTCCACAGAGAGGTTCCAGGAAATCTAAATATTCTAAACAGCCACACAGGCATCTTCTCTAACATGCCTATATTTTGTGTGTTATGGGTCATCAGTTTTTTACAAATAGCTTAGGGCCATTTTCTGTTCAAGTCCTTCTGCATATGAATAATTCTGACAAAGAACTGGTACTTCTTTAGAGAAATGCTGCTGGAATGCAATTATTCAAGTTACAGCTGATACAAAGAATGAGAAACAATTTACAAAGAAATTACCAATCCTTTACTAAGACAATAACTAACTATGATGGATGAAAGCATTTTAGAACTCAGGTTTTTGTGTAAAAATGCCAGGGTACTGCTAATCAAATAAAAATACATTATATAAAGTAGGAGGAAAATCAGAGCCAAATTACCCTTTTTGTTTCATCCTGATTGTGTTCTTACGTAAAAACTAATTCACTGTCTGCCTTATATTATATTCTGATCAGATAGCTGTTTTGATTAATTATTCGTTCTTGGTCTTTAAAAATCTTGGCAATCACCCACAATTGTTCCTAAACTAATATTTTTGCTTCTTATTTAAAACTGAAAAGCTCTTACAGACAGCTAATATTTCCAAGAATAATAAACACCAGTATCAGAGCTGACGTAGGGGAACAGGCCAAATTACACTAAACAATTGCTGACAATTAAATACAAGCATTTACAGTAGGAAATGCTTTAGGAGCTTTGGCTTAGCTGCTTTTTCCAGTCCTCTGTAATTAAGTTACCCCATTCTCTTGATGTGCAGAAAGTATTCAATTTACTTAACATTTTTTACTTCCTAAAGAGCGAACTAACTCTTCTACTCTTTCATCTCGCTCTAAGTATTGTCTGGGTGTTTGGTAACACAGGAATGGTCAGATCCTAACCTGACGTGAATTGCTGTAGCTCAGTTGGTATAACTGGAAATAAAACATTTTATACCAGCTAATGATCTGGTGCAAGGTGGATTTTTTGGCTATTTCTAAACTCAGACTACTTTTAGTGTCAAATTTAAATGATGCACTCCTAAGTCCTACAGGACACCTCTGTTACTTCACTGAAGACGCACAAAACCAAAGGAAAACTAAACACAGTTATATAAAGCCTCCAAAAAGAGGACAATGGGTGAGGCAGCCACTCAGAAAACGACAGTGCTTCCTCACTCTAACAGCTACCTTATAATTACTAACATGCCAAACCCTCACCCTCGAATGCAAAAAGCAGTCTTGTCTGGGAAATAAACACTACAGCTCTGTTCTGAAAGAAAAAAGGGTTTTATTTAGAAATATTTTATTTAGCTGCTACTACTAGCAGCTGCAGATTTAAGAATATTCAGATTTTTCTCCCCTCAGAATGCTACTTTATGTTCTGCAGGTAAAAGCAACTAATTTCCTGGAAAAGCAATTTTTCCTTAACATGTGGACCAAATCTGAAATACTCAATGTCTTTCTTCTCTTTTAAGAACCCAGAAGAAATTTTCTCAGCCTTGTCTTCTCAGATTTTGATGCTTATTTGTAAAACCACTTTGCAAGTGATGTCAGACTCAATGTCTCATTTATCACCCCCTCTCTTGCCAGCGTCTGTGCCCTTTTCCACAAGCCCTCTCTGCCCAGTTTTTCATTGCAGTTCACAACTTTGACCATGTTTTACATTTTTCCACAAACCTTCCACCTTTGCATTTCCTGGACAGTGAGTTGTTTTAATAAATCATAATGCCAAGGTGATCACCACCGTGCATTGTCTTCTCAACGTTATGCTTTAGGTCGTCAGGTACTGAAGAAGGACGTTATCTACAGAGACCGGCACGGGTCTCACTAATACATAATGTCTTCACAGTGTGTCCAAACGGGGCCAATTTCTTCATGATACAAATGTCACGGCAACATAATTAGTACTAGTCACGGGCTTCTGTTTTCCCCACCCCTCTCTCCTCCCAGTAAGAAAGTGCAGGACAGTATTTCACTAGGCCTTTGATCTGGACTTCTAAGGTATCTCCCCTTTCTCTTCTGTTCCACTAATAACACCAGCTTCGGAGTTCCTTCCTCCATTTCCACGTTTGTGCTCGTTGCTATCCTGAATGTACTTCCAAAATCCTAGCCACTGTCCTCCCTGCACTCAGAGCTCCGCTAAAGCTCGCTTGCCCCACCGCCTAAAAGCGTGGAGACTTCGAAAAATAACTACTCTCTGATGCAACGGAACCAGTGTGTACACCTGTAAATAACCATGGCAACCGCAGCCCACACTCCCTATCCCTTCTCTCCCAGTGTCAATGTCTGCCTGCTTAATGAACCGTTCTAGTATTGAATTTCAGGTTTCTTTCAGTCAGAGACTACGAGCTCAATATCCTGGGCCTTGACTGGCCAAATATTTAGGACTAAATTTGGCCTCCAAAGTAACTCACGCTGGCCTCGGGGTGGTTCTTGCTTGCATTTGGTTGACAGTATCATACCAGGCTCATCGCAATTTCAGAGGATCCTTGTAGTGAAGGTAAAATTCGTTCACTAACCATGTAAATTAGCTATCCTTCAACAAATTGGGCTTACCGGTGTCCAGTCACCTCCTGCAGTGTGGCGAGCTTCTTGTGAAGATGATGGATCTAGCTTTATGTTCTATTAATACTGCACACTTGAGGCAAAAGAATTGGGACCTTGTCTTTACCTGCTTTACCTCTCAGGGGACAAGCATATTCTTGATGAGGGAAATGCTGCAGTTTAGTAGACATGCCTCTCAGGAGGTCTCTTCTCTCCTCTCCCTCCCTGGAAATCTTCTCCTCTATTTCCTCCAGATTCCACAACACACATGCCAGTGGTCTCAAATCAAAAGGCATTAATTTAATTATGAAAGCTAACATGCTATGTACTATGTACTGGAATGTTTTCAAATAATTCACTGAAATGGCTGCCTCTTTATTATTGCCAGCCACACTGACACCGGTGTACTCGGTTCAACTGTGATAATGTCTTCAATTAATAGTGCAGTAAACCCAGCACTAAAAGCTGAATGCATTTTACCTTCTCCCACTGCCTTCAGTCTCACAGGCCACTCAGCTGCTGCTTCTGAATTTAGTGGTACATGAACGATTTGTAGCACATTTCTTGATTTAACATTCCGGCATGCCCCGTTCCTGGAGGCAACTCTCTGAAGTGACTTTCACTCAAGTGAATTTCTTTTTTTTTTTATCACAGAAATTGCAAAGCTTGACGCTGTTTTTTCCTGCCAAATAAATTACAGTAACTGTTCCACCTCTGACTGTCAGGCTTCTTTCTAAAAGGGTATCATCTACCTTACTGCACTAAATAATCTGTAATAGCTACAGATCGCTGTTATTTTCTTATCTTAACCTAATGATCCTGCCTCAGGTGGCAAAAATATGGGGACCTAAAAGCATCTTCCATTTAATAATCTCTTTTTAATGTACATCGTTGACAGAATGTCACGCAAAAATTGGGATAGCACTATTACTGAGAGCACTTATGTGGCCGTTCATATTAAAATGAGTAGAAGAGGGGCTAAAAGAGTCTATTTGAATCCTAGAATGAAAGTTTTACAAAGAAATGTTCTCTTTAATGTCTGACATTCATAATAAGCCAACCCAGATTCTAGGAATTATTAGTTTCCTATTTTAGTACTCGTACCAGTGAGAACTGCTTACACCAGCTTCCGAGTGAAATGAGGTTAGATGCCCTGAACTGGAATATCCACTGGCAGCGGAATACAGTATCTACATGCCCCGCGTTCTCCGCAGACACCTCCCCTTTCACAAGGCGTGGAGATGAGATGGGCTGCCCTGGGCTTAAGGGCATCAGAGAGGATTGTTCTGGCCACCTTTTCCCAAATTTTAAAATGATTGCTGTCGCCCTTGTTAGCACACGAGTACCGAGGTCCGCATACAGGAACAGCAAGCTACTTGTAGAAAAGGGCAAGCGCTGAGCCCTTAGAGTACTGGAAGGGCAGAGCAGAGAGCCCGCTGGCTGAAGGCCATCCTCCCGCTCTCCCTGTGAACTCGCTGCGGGTCACCCTGCGCCAGTTTGTACGCTGACCTCTGAAATAAGGATGGAGAATAGAGCCCTCGTTCATGTTCTTAGATCTTACACTTCATTGGCAAAGGCATTATGAATGTTCAGATTATTTGGAACCGCAGGTCTATGAAAATGGCCCTCAGAGGGTCACTCCTGGCATTATACGTCCTGATATTTAACCACCTCACACTGCACTGTCATAGCACCCTGTTCATAACCTGTTTGCTGATTCCAGTGCTTCAGGCTTGCATAAAGAAAAGCAGCAGCAGAACTTTGTTAAACCATCTAGAGAAGTCAAAAGCTCATGTTAATCCCCTACCCCATGGAGACTTGCACACACGCTTAACCTTACCCAGTGTTGAATACTCTCTTTGAAATCAGAGGGCCATTTACAATGCCTAAAATTAAACACATAGACATATTTTTCCAGAAACCTATCCCTATAAATACCATGTAAAACATTGGGTAAAACATGTCCTGTGCTTTTTAAAAGAAAAATAACATGAAAACAACCTAAGTGACTTTACGGGGGGCGAGGGGAGGATTGTCACTGTTTAGAACAAAGCTGTCACAGTTCCCAAACCATTACAGATATATAGCAGCCTCCCACGGCTACTACATGTTCTGTCTCGAATTACTGGTGAACTACTGAGAGATGTCAAGTGACAAGGGTCAGGCTGTCTCTCTTGCAACGACTGGGTCACATGAAGAGAGAAAAATACATTAAATACTTTCCTCATGTTACTTTTCCAAGTGTGCAGCAGCCATGTTACTCATGCATAAACGAATGCGTTTCACAAATAGCTGCTCTACATCACAAACGTGTTTTACTAGCCCCGCTTTGCCTGGTTTAATTTCTGTGCAAATGTCACTTAGCTCCCCAAAGTGGGATTGTTAACTGGTAGCCTGAAAGTATCTTTCTATATGTCTATCATAAAAGGCAGAAAACGCCATTCCAGTAGGAAAGCCTAAAGAAAACAAAACTGTTCTGGTTTAAGGCTAGATTATTTTGAACACAAAAAAAGGAAGGGCTTAGCTCATTATGAGCAATGGGAAAGACAGCTATTAATTTACATACACCAAGACAGGAATTTTGTAAACCACAACCTGAAAAAAAAAGGAACTTGCTTAGGTGCAGAGATACAGGAGTATCCTTTAAAATTTTACACATTTCCATGTTGATCTTTCTGAAATAAAATGCCAAGGACTTAAGTTTTTGTAGTATATGATACCTCAAAGTAGATGAAGTCAGTGTCTCATTCTCAAGCCTTTTTGATTTCATTGATTTCAGTGATGCTGCATCAGACTTCAAAACAGAAATAATGGTACAAAGTTTGGATTATGCCATCCTGTTGCAAAAGGCTTTCATTCCATGCAGAAAAATGGAGTGAAATACTTTTGAAATCACTGAGGAATACTCCATTTATTTCTGCAGAATCTTACTTTCAAATCTGGGTGCCTGGAAAGGACATCCACATGATTAATCTATTATGGTGTATTAGTCATCGCTCCTTAGTCACCCTGGGCAATTTGAAAAATTAATATTAAAGTAATTTAAAATTTAAAATAGTTAAATATCTAAGTGTATAAAACAAGTTGGTTAATGGACCCAAAATCTCAGGACGAGTGACCCAACTCCATAAGCTCTTCTGTGCTGTAATTTGGATTTCTGAACTAAAGTAAAAATATTAATTGTCTGCAAGCAGGCACTTCCTGAAGAGGGCAACCTGAGTAACTTTTCCCTATGTCCAGGAATTAATGACATGTATTATCCACAGGTGAGATTCATGGCTGGGAAAAGAGCCAGCACAAACCCAAAACTCTTCAGTGATGCGTAAGCCTCGATGCCACGACCGGGGCCGAATTCCACGCCGGAAACCTGTCGGAGCCAGTGTGATGCCCAGAGCCTGGCAGGGACAGCTGGGCACCTCCAGGCAAGCAGAGCAGCTGGGACCTTGGACCACACAGTGGTAAGACAAGCATGGCCATACCACTATGCTTAACAAAGCACAGGAAGATCCCATGGGACCAACACCGAGCAGGACTAATCTGCACCTATCAGATAGGCTTTCATGCAGATTTTTGTTGTTCACGGTTACGTGCAGGCGAGAAGCGAATCAATCCACTCAATCCACTTACGGCAACGTGGAACTGCTCCACAGAGGCAATTTCAGACCAAAGGCTGAACGCCGTTCTATTCTTTCTAGCTTCTTAACAGGTTGGCGGCAGCCAACAGCTACGAGTCTCTTCCAAGACACAGCAGAGTAATTCCTCAAGACAGCTACAGCTACGGTCTTCCCATATTCTTGACATGCTTACTTACAGCTGTCCCTATTCATAAAGCAGATGTAGCAGCTTTCCAGTAGGAAAATGATGATCTTATTCCTTGAATAAGCTCTCTGCCTTATCAAGTATGCAGTGAAGTTCGTAAGTTATTTTTTTTTTTTTTTTTACTTCCTGGATAAAATACTAGCAGTACATATGTGTGGAAGCAAGTCTCCTCCACACCAAACTAATTAGGCAACACAAGCAGTACAGAAAAAGCCTGTATAACCAGGAGGAAGTGCTAACTTGTACTAGTAGTCGACCTTGTTTTTAAGTGCTTGAATTTAAATAAATACTGAGGAAATAAAGGGACAATAAAAAAACTGAGCAGATTTGATTTATACTGAAATGTACGATCATGAAATAGCAAGGAAAAGATATGTTTTTATTATGCAATCAATCATAAGCATGATAAGGAATAGAAACTTCATGAATAATACTCAGATGAGGGTTAAATACAACAAAAATTAAAGCCTAATAACAACAGAAAATCTAGGAATGATTCTAGGATAATTCTAGGAGATATACTGCTTTTATAGTAACATTAGTTCATCTATGAAATAGCATAAAAATTTCAGCCACTGCAATATGCCTAGACTTGGCTGAGATCTATAGACCTTAGTACTATTTAGAGATGCCAAAACCAGCCATTTTTGAAGACTACGTCTCCATGTTCTCATTCTGTTTTTTGAATTAATTCATCCTTAAAGCCAATAGTCCTTTGTATTTATACTGTACATATGACTATAGTCTCACAAAATTACATCAAATATCTCTCAAAGTAAGCTGGGGTGGTGGTGGTGGTATTATTTTTATGCTTAAAATGATGATTTAGAAGTTAGATTTCCTCTAGAGAAAAGCAGCCTGCCTAGGAAATGTCCTTACCAACAAAACCACTGCAAGTATGTATTCTCTGTATTGCTTTTAATTGTTTTAGATGTCTCTTCGCAGCTGTGCAATTGTTCCAGACTGTTAGTATTTTAAAGGTTAAGATCAATGAAAAACAGGATATTTTATTAGGAGTCACCATAAAAATGATAAACTAATATTTTATAACTATATTAGTCACAAATTACTAGGCAATTCTTCTATTTTCCCAGCCTTCCATGGAACAGATGTGGAAGCAACAATCAGAATCTCACAAACCTACATATGAATCATCCTGGCTCTTTTCCTATGGGAGAAAGAATGCTTTTATTTCTGAGGAAATAAAATCTAATTTATTGAGGGCATGAAGAGCAAAAGGGCTCTTAAAGCATAATTTATCTTGTTTGTTAATTGTTGCATGCTTCAGTCTACAAGGGCTGAGGGTATTGTTCTGCTTTTAAAAGAAGGCTCATAATTGCTGATAGTTAAAAAAAAAAAAGAACATCAGGCATTCATAGGTATGTTTTCATAACTGTCAAGTATTCTATGGATGCAAGTTTAATTAAAACCAAAAACCTGCTTATTTAAACCAAAGGTTTACAATTAAACTGTAACTCGTAGAAAATTGTGAAACTAACATTTTTCCAAGCAATAAAAAGGTGTGGTGGATCATAAAACCTGTAGAATAGGTAAATAAAATAAGAAAGTTTTAATTTTTGGAAACTTTCATGAAAATACTTGTTTAGGTCAACTGTAACTACAGGGGTTTTAAGATAATCTTGAATTTTTTACTTTTAAAAAATTGTACTGCGTAAAACACCATTTATTCTTCAATTGAAAATTTAAAACTTCATTGAGCATTTCATACGGAGAATGTTGAAATAAGATTTTCAACTACTATTCAACTTTCAAAACAATCAAATTATAAATTGGCCAAATCCATTCTTTTCTACAAAATTTATTTCAATACCTCAGTGTTTTGCATCAGAAAACAGCCAGCCCACTGCACCAGGAGTGGGCGGCTACAGGGTTCTGAGGCTGCAAGCCCAAAACCCTGGAAGATAATGCCACGGAAGATAATGCCATGATGTAGAAATTATTAAATAGCGAATACACTTGTTAAAAAAAAGGTGTCATTTCGTTTCAAGCCAGATGTCAACTGTTAAGCTTGTGTTTAACATTGCACACGTACTTCCTCAGAGAGGAAGGCTGCCGGTGTGTCTGGGCCAGCGCTGGGGTTCAGATCAGGAGTGCTCAGTCTCCCAGCTGTCCATGCTTACTGGGCATGAGCTTGTGTACCGCTGCACAGTCTCAAAATGCACCAACGGGGTTTCTTTAGGGTGGCACAAAACTGAAGCAGCATTCTAGGAGCACACATAACATACTCCAACTGCAAACAGGCATTCAAGCCATGGGGCAAGGCCAGAGTCAGTCCAAATTTTAAAAATACCCTGGAATGGTTGTAGATGTCAGGTCCTCAGCCCCCAATGGCTTCACTGCCCCAACGCTGCTGGTCGATGATACCTGCTAATATAGACAGAGCTTCTATGCCCAGAGATAATCAAAGGTGGACTGACTTTAAATACCTAAGAGATTGCAGGGAGCAAGTTAAAAAAGTCTGGCTATTACTGACAGCTGGTTATTTTCTGCAAGAGCTACAATATAAAACTAGATAACCACCATCTCCTAGGTTCTGAAAATGAAGATTTCTCTTTTACATTATTGAAAAATAGAACTTAAACCATTATCAAAGCAAGATCCATCACTCCTCTGTTTAGGAATAAGAGCTGACTGGAATTTAGTAGGGTTTATTACTTACCAGCCTGTCCTCAGATTACAACAGTGGTAACTGCAGTCAGGGGATATTAACAACCCAACCTGAGACAGCGTAAAATCTTTTATACCCCTTACCAAGATATAAAGATCAGTTACTTACCACCACCCCTGGGTTTTCACGCTGGCATAAAAAGTGGCAGACTGTAAAGCTACAGGGAACCACCTTTAACAACAAAGCCATTTAAGAGCTGGAAGTAGGCATTGTCACAGCACTGTTTTAAGAACCAATAAACCAAAAAGATTAAATAAAAATCTAGCATCACCAAAGCTGGTGCATCACCCCAGTGTCTGGAACAGATCTTAGCAACAACTTGCTTCTATGGCAAACACAGTCCGTCTCAAAAGGTGTAAGGATGAGGCATCCTGAACTGTGGCGTCAGTCTCCTTCCACGACACAAACTGCTGAGCAATTGCAACGCCGCTTCAGAATGGTGGACATGGATTAATTACAGCAGTTATAACTCATCAGGGAAATATCGTGCCAGTTTGCTCATCATTTCATCTCTGACTTTGTAAGCGATGACAAGATAATTTAAACAGTCACAAAGCTTAGAGTAATACATACTTTTATCAATCCCTCACTGTCCTGTCGACAATTTATGGTCACACCCCTGAACATTAAAAATCACAGCATTTTGGCAACGGTACCATGTGAAACCACTCTTGTGGGCTTTTACTAATGGCAGCACCATTTGCCCCTACTGCAATGCTTGTTTAAAAAAAACCCAAAAAACAAAAACAGGTCATTACAAGGTAATTAAAACTGCTCATTCTGTCAGCGCGAAAAAGACAACAGGCTTTTCCCCGCGGAAAAAGCATACAGTCATACCAGCTTTTCCCTGGCCCCTAACACCCCAAAACCGTAGCAGCACCTTGCTGTTCTAGTTCTACCCCTTCAGGTGTGCGGGAGGCACTCACCACCTCTTCCTACGGAGGCAAGTCCCCGCACAGCAGATTTACGGCAGGTATGCTGACATAAGGATTAGGAGAATTCAGTCACACCAACTGAACAGTCCGTCGTTTCAAACCAGCGCATGGCTAACGAGCAGAGAGCAAAGCACAAAGAGCACTGAGCGTATCTTTCACTGCACTTCTCCAAATTCACCAACGAGCTTTGCTGTCCTTCTCCTTTAAAGCCAGCCCAAGCTCTGGTGTGCATGAACTTCAGCCGTCTCCACGGGCTGGCCAGCTGGGAGCGGAACTGCTCAATAGCTTTCCTGGCCGAGTCATCTATGCTGCAAGATCTCCTAGTTCTCTTACTCCTTTTGGTGTGATTCCTGCCAACGCATCAGGTCTGATTTTCCACTGTGGCTTCTTGTATTTTACTCCTGGACATGACACAAGGCATTAAACCACACTTAGCAACTCAGTTTTACTTGATTCGGAACTGCCCTCCAAACGCTGCAAGTGAAGGTCAGTCCTTTATTTGCCAAGATCCCACCACAACAGTCACAGGGACAGGGTTGGCAGTGGATTTGAGAAAACACAGGAGTTGAGTTACTCCTATGTGTGGCAGCAGCAGCTTTCTCGTTTGCCAAATGAAACATCTGCAGTGCTTACAATCAGAATTTTATTATGCTTAACAAATTAATACCAAGAGAAACAATTTAATATTGAGAGACTATATTAGCTGTCAGCAATGTTATCAATATTACCAGTAGCTCTGAAACAAATGAAGCTGCTGCCCAGCAAGGCCAGATTGCTAATTAGCAGGTCCCAAAGGCAGCTGGTTACTGTTAAAGGCAGTAGGGTGAAGAGGCTGGGCAGAACCTCTGGTTCTCTTTGTCCAGCTGCCAAAGTTTTAGTCATTAAGTGCACAGAGATTCCTGACATCAAAATGAGTCAAGTCTCCCCTCAGGTCATATACAGCACAGCACTTTCAGAGGCTGAAGAAGTTCGTAGCTTTCAAATCTTGATACCTGATGCTAGGTTTGAAATTGTAATTTCTACAGGTATTGGGAACCTGTGTGTTCTACAGAGTAACTGAACTCACAGCACTCAGACACACTGAAGACATTTTCATTCAGGTAAATCTCTAAAAGCCTCTTTTTAAAATGTTTCACTGAAATTAAAATGTTCATTTGAAAATGCTGAGCTTAGTGTAAATTCTACGGTGTCTTCCGTGGTCTGAACAGTTTACGTGGAATGAAACTTTATTTCACTCAGTGATAACTTCAGTAAATAGTTTCCTCAAATAAAACTTATTTTTGTGGCTATCTAATAATTATTAGACACAACATATGCATCTGAGTTCTTAAAAATCAGTATTTTTAACTGACTGTTAATCTATTAGCTCTGCTTGCATGATAGAAATTAAGGATTTTCAAAAGTATCACAATGTTCCCCTGGAATAGGCAAATAAACAAACAGGCCCTTCTCAAAATGAGTCTCCATTTAAGAGTCCAGAACTAATAACATACCAGCCAGTTTATAACCCTTATTTAATTTCAGCTGTTCAGGAAGATGATATTTAAGCACAAAAATACTGTCTTTCAAAAGTCAGCGTTTGCTCCTGAGTGTTACAATAAAGCAGTATGCAAAAAGTGTCAACAACAATCAAAAATCAAAGATGACTTATTCTAGAAATATATTTTTAATGCCAATCAACTTCTTCTGTTTGGTCAGAACACTTCATTTTTAACATACTTCTGCTTTTGTACCTCCAGCAATTTAAAACATATATATACATATATGATTTTAACAGATACGTAGTAAAACAGCAGAAAAAATGTGACAGGAAATTTACAAATGCTAATTTTTTTATTCTGCAATAATGAATAGCACTATTGCACGCGTTTCCTTTCTGCAGTGGGAATTTAAAAGTCTGTAGTGAATGCAATAAATATGTCAGTGGAGAGCAGAGAGCTGTTCAAAATCATGTGCAGACACAGTCTCTTGGCAGAAATCCGCTTCCTTCAGCATCTGCAGTTCTCACTGTGCAATACGGTGAAACACAAGCGTTCCACAACAGAGACAGATACCAACACGAGTTTGCAAGAGCCTCTTCAGATGGTTTCCTCCACCTCCTTTCAACACTAACACAACACAGAATAAAATAAGGTGCAGCTTTCTGACCAGGAACACTCACTGAGTCTCTAAAATGCCCCGCGGTCTGCTGACACAGACCTGTGTCTTCTGACACAAGCACCACTGCTGTCAGGCAGCCAGAAGCCCCATCAGACTGCGACATGTCCTGGGGCTTGGCCATCTCAAGCTTATGTGTTCGTTCCCTGTCAGGCAGCCTCAGGGAAAGCAGCCCCGCAGGGAAACCAGGCAGCTGTGGGTGTAGGCCAGTACTTCTCGAGGAAGTAGAAATTCAGCTTACCGAGAAACAGCTAACATAAACTGCAGATTAGGGTCAGATTTTGCTGTCCTCCAGCAGGCCCAGAAGTACTCTGACGGAACGAAAATAAAAATTGGCAGCACAGTGTGAAATGAATCCTTTTGGCTGACCATGTAACTGACAGTAAGCTGAGTGGACTGTTGTAGCTCTGCATGCAGAGAGTATAAACCGGTACTCCCAGCCTTCCGCCCCCTTCGCTGCCATTCCACTGCAGCCTCACAAGGAGGATTTGGGTTTAAAGAAAATGTGTTGTAGCTGCCTCCTATGTCCTGCTATGATTTCTTGGTGTTCTGCCTTCCTTTACTGGCTCCTATTGAGAGTCAACATTGGAAACTAAGGAACAAGGGACTGGGTAATGCTGTATGTTGGGACCCAAATCGTGACCTACAGGATACATCAGCAGAGTAGACAAGAAGTGAGAACTCGAATAAATCCTAATGAGAACAGTACTGGGATGGAGTAGTATCTTCTTCCTTTTAGTTTTGGGAGACAGTTTGTTCAATATATCAATAATTTGCCATGGAAGATAAAGGAAGTCTATTCAGTCCTAGTCCTAAAGAGGGTGGAGACAGTTCTGCCAAACTTATAGCTGCAGGGGACTCTTAAGTAATGGCTCATCACAAACAAAAATTCTTCCACAAACTTTAGTGTTCACGCTCAACACTGTGAAACACTGGAACATAAGCAATTCACTAAGGAGAGCCTTAGCCTCTTGGGATATACAGATGCTTCCAAGTTTCTTTGCCTTGATGTGGCATGTCATGGACCACCATTCTATTGCACATGAAACTCAATCTTCTGCCCCCTTGCCCTTGCCAGCAACACACTAGAAAGCAACCTCTTTTCTTCTCAGTTTTTCTTATGTCCCCCGTGTCTTGATGCAAAAAATGGAACTTGGACAAATAAACAGATTGCTCTAAAGATAGGATTCAGGGGGTAGCCTTCAATTCAATAAGGAAAGGATATAGAAAGTTTGCAACTACTATTTTAGTCTCTAAATTAGAACACTGGTCCTTTTGTGAAGAATCTGAAACATCTGTGCAAATAAACATAAGCAGGACAAAACTGTTCCTCCCCCAAAATTGTCTCCTCCCACAACATCCCGTTTTTTTCAGATGTAATAATCACCTTCCCTGTGTGCATGCACTCTGGTTAGTCACCCTGCATGTGATGGATAAAGGTGTAACTCCTAGGCTGAAGTAGTATAGAGATGCCACCCCAAGATGCATTACCCAAGGAAAATATGGTATTTGAGGGGGTGGTACTTGCTACTTACGCTGTGCACGCCCAGAGCCTTCCAGATGGCAAAACTTAGCAACCCAACCCCGCACCATGCGTAGAGGGAGCCCCATCCTAGGGCTCGTAAGGCCAGTGATGAACCACTCTCTGGTAATGCAGCTGTGGCAGTAATCCCCTAGAACCAAAAATAAAGTGATCAAGACAAAGTGAACAATAATTGGAAACAAATATGAACTAAAAGAAGTTAACTTGGTGATCTAGAATTTTTCCTGACTTGCCAGCTGTACTAGTGTGGCCACAGAAACTGCTAAGGCTGCCAGCAGACCCAAAGAGCACAGGGGTGGATGAGCTGCCTTCCCACCAGCAGCAGCTTTCATGGTTGCCACTACCACCTGGGGATGATTTTTATTACCCAGAAATGCTGAAGTCAACTGTGGGCACAGGAATCCGACACTCAGTTATCCCACCAGTCAAAAAACAAACTGGAATCAAAACCAGTCACAAGCCGTTATGCCAGTGACATCAGAACATAATCACCGTACGTCACTGATTTTGGTACTTTTTCCTGGGGGGTATGGGTGGGGGGCAACCACTGGCCTACAGGTCTTTGTCTGCCCTCCTGAAACAGCAGATTAGGAAACTGGAGGAACCTGAGCAGCTTTCAGCTTGACACAGAGAGGGTATAACAGTGACTTGAGAGACTAATTTTGAGGAGCTGCAACTCTGAAGGAGCTCTGGAAACCATTTAAGAAAATTTGTGAAAAGTAAAACACAACACTGAACCTATCCTCCTGCAGAGTTCACCAAGTGGCAACATAGAAAATGCTCTGCAGTCTCCCCACTTCTCATTTTTGTCAGAAACAAGAGTAGGCAGTTTTAACCACTTGTTAAGATACTGCTGTGCAAAAGTCTGCCATGAGACGTGTTCTGAAAACACAAAACACTGTCGCTTGGAAAAGCCACCTCAGGCCAAGAAGAACGGAGCCTCAACCATGATGGGGTCCCAAGCACGACGAAACCTTCTCTGTGGCAGCACATAAATGCATATTGCAGCTACCAACGGCACAAGCCACACGTTGGCTGACACCAGTCAATTCGCACCGCACGTCCACCGTTAGCCAGCTGTTCTTATCTTGCAACACCCACCTTACTGCACGTATTTGGCATGGGACAGCTTCAACCTGTGTGCAACAGCAGTCGGACACACATAATCCTCCTGCTCGTAGTGGTAAATGTCAGCAGGAGGGTTTGGTGTTTTTTCCCCAAAGGATTGCTGTTCAATTCTTCACATGGAAACATAGATTTCAGATGGTAAAGACTGGCATCTACGGTCCTTACACAACTGAGCAGTCCTACTTACTTACTGTGTATCTTGGGAAAACAATTATTGCTCACAGGTAAACATAAATGAGAGTGCAAGCATATAAATATATTCAATAATTAATTATTTCCTTTATAGTCTTAAATATAATAATAATATATCTCGGGGCAGTTTACACGGCACCGGGCCTCCTC
>NW_010524004.1:0-17989 GCF_000687285.1 Phaethon lepturus
GGACAAAGGGTAATGGTTTTAAACTAAAAGGCTAGATAGATGGAAGAGATTTTTCAGGATGAGGGTGGTGAAACCCTGTCCCAGGCTGCCCAGAGAGGTGGTCGATGCCCCATCCCTGGAAACATCCCAGGTCAGGCTGGACGGGGCTCTGAGTAACTTGATCGAGTTGAAGATGTCCCTGTTCGCTGCAGGGGGTTTGGACTAGATGACCTTTAAAAGTCGCTTTCAACCCAAAGATTCTATGATTCTATAATTCTATGATCACTGCCTATTGCTGGCATGAATATGTCAGGCGGGAAGGTATTTCTTGCTTTTTTTCATGGATGGGAAAGACCATCCTCAAAAAGTTTGTTAGAGTCTGTAAAAAGCTCTGTGGCAATATGAGGAACAACACGTTAGCTTTTATAAACAGAACATCTGTTCTTAGTCTGGTAATTTTACCTTTGCATCAGGATTTCACTTAAGTTCAACTTGATGACACATTCAGGGCCATGGAATTGTATCCATATCTGTATCTGCCTTTAATTCTCATGATCAATAGTCCATGGAGTTCGCTAGGAGTAAGGTACCTAAATAACCCTGTAGACTGAGCCTAGGACGTTTGTTAATACAATCACTATAGTTGTATTGATTTAGCGGACTAGCTAAAGTACAGATTTCAAATTTGCAGATTACTAATGTTTATAATTTGGTCTTCTATAATTAGAAGTCATCAAGACCCAATCAACACACTCTATCTTGCTTGCTATCAGTAAGCAAATGCTTCTTGGAACTGGCTTGTTTTGTTTCCTAACCAGCTGGTATATTAATCCCAGAAATTCAATATTTGCTTAAGATAAAATGTCCTCCCAAGAGAAGTCAAAGCCAGAATGCTTCTGTCCTGAGCAAGCGCAGGAAGAACCATTGGGAAATGTTCCCCTTTTCCAGAGCTCAGCTCTGACAATGGGAACATGGAGGAAATAGCAAACAGATTGAAAATAAGAGGAAAAAAATGCAAAAAATGTGAATGTGGAAAGAAAAATGGGTGTAGGGTGAATTGCACATAATGGAGTGTGACAACTTTTTAGCTCCAGCAATTGTTCAAGGATTTTCAGACTCCTCTGCGGAAAATTTGGTCTCATATGTCCAAGTGCTTTCTGATGGAGCCACTAGAGCTCCATCAGATTGACAAATGGTGAATCTAATCTGGTGGCATTAGTTACCATGGACAATTATAAAGGTTATGCACATGGTAAAGGTTTTAGCTAACAGTAATGCTAGCAGTAACAAGACAAACCTTCCTGGGCAAGTGCGGTGGGTGGATCTTGGTTGGACAAGCTGATCTATCACTCCCCTCCTCAGCAGGATGCGGCCAGCAGAAAATAAGATGGAAAAAAACCCCAAAACTCACAGTTCAAGATGAAGACAGTTTAATAAAGCAAAAGCAAAGGCCGTGCTCAGAAGAAAAGGAAAACAAAAGTTTTATTCCCTACTTCCCATCAGCAGGTGATGTCCAGCCACTTCCTGGGAAGCAGGGCTTCAGTACGCGTAGCAGTTGCTCTGGAAGACAAACATTATAAATAACGAATCCCACACTTCCTCCTCCTTTCTCTTAGCTTTTATTGCTGAGCTGATGTCATATGGTATGGAATATCACTTTAGTCAGCTTGGGTCAGCTGTTCTGGCTCTGTCCCCTCCCAAGATCTTGCCCACTCCCTGCCTACTGGTGAGGAGGGAATGTTGGAGAGACAGCCTTGATGTTGTGCAAGCACTGCTCAGCAGTAGCCAAAACACTGCGGTGTTATCAATACCTTTCTAGCTACCAAAACACAGCACAGCATTACGGTGGCTGCCATGGGGAAAATCAACTCTATCTCCACCAGACCCAATACAGCAAATCATCTGTTTTTTCACATAAACTTAAATTACTTCACCCTTATAACTCCCACCTCCTGTGCCATCTGGATTCAGCTCATACAGTGGGTTACAAACCCATCTTCAAAGAATAGGTAGACGTGTCTTTGAAGTTTTTCTGAACATTTCGTAACAGGTCTACGATCGCACCCCACTACACTGGATTTCCTTTAATGTTGATATGAGAGATCTCCTTTACATAGAAAAAGGAAAGTAAATCACGTGCATATGCAAACACGCACCACAAAGACAAAGCTCACAATATTCAGAAATATTTACATTTCTTGTTTGGTATTGATGTTTCTGGCCAGGCACACACCATTTTTCAAGGTAAGTGCCTGAGCTGTGAGAAATAAAGAGAAAAATCCTTCAGACTATTTAGCGTGCAATGAGATGTCTCTTTGAGGGTTATAGATAATCTCCAGAGCTACAATGAACAAAGGCTACAGGAATGTAAAGAAACTCATGTCAAAATCTATCCTAAGATAAATGACACTATGACAAGAATACTGGGAAACCTAAAATGTGCTCTTATTCTACTTTTCTCCTTTCCTAGTACACAAGTGTTTTGAAAACATCACAGGAGGGCAGTGGAAAAAGAAGGTGCTACATGTCCCTGATTTCAAAGGTCCCTTCTGGCCAATACAGAAAGCATGCTGTGAAAACTCAAACTTTCCTCTCATACGTCAATGATTATCATGGGATGTTTTCCCACCTTGATGGACTTCAAGACTTCAAATATATCATCAGCGTATTTGGCTATCTAGTAGTTCACCTAGCGGGATGTTCCGCCTCTGAGAATGGCCAATGCCTGGTGCATCGGAGGAAGATATAATGGCCTCAGACTGTGTTATGTATATAACATAATATAGCAACATCTAGATATATCTTGGAACAGCTTTGAATATATGTTGGTTTGCCAGAAGCAAATCAGTGGCAATCTGCCACTGCAACAGTCCTGAAAGAGGTGACAGTTACCAGGTTCCATGTAAAGTCACAGTAACACCTCTTTGTTCACAAAGTTTCACTAGATGGAAAGTTTTTCTACCTGAATTCCCTGGTCCCTTCCTAGCGGGAACTCAGTTTCACTGTGGGAAGTGAGTTACTTGTGTTAGGAAAATTTGTATCTTACTGAAAGATTCTGGAAACATTTCTTCATCACTAAATTAAGGGACAAATACATAACGTGTGGAGAGGGAGAAGGGTAGACTAGACTTAGAAAAGTCTGGCTGAAAGTGGGGAACCATCATCCACAGTCATAAGGGACTACTGAGCCCTGCACTGCCATCCACTCCAGGGGCAAGAAGTGCCAAGTCCTCCAAAGAAAACAAGACTACTCACAAATCTAGCTTAAACACAGAATCTGATACATGGAAGTATAAAAGTGTCTTAATCTGGAGCTGCATTTTCCTCCATGTGATGGTTTCTTGCCTAAACACAAGCGTCTGAAGTAATTTTAAGCACTAAGACACATCCTGCTGTGCCTCCAGAAGAAGGTTATGCAATGTATTTTAAGATGCTGCATGTAAAACCAAGGATTTCCAAAATTATTTGGTCATGTTCGTAACGAGCATGCATTGTCCAAAAAGATCCAGGTCATTATTGTTCTGGTATTAACACTGCATTGCAGTTACTGTACAGACACATACATCTAAATGTGTCCACAGGAAAGTGTCTGCATATGTCCTGGTGATGGGACTCTGTTTCCTATACTTTGGTGCTTAATGTAATTTGAAATACCTTATATTAGCTAAGTCATCTACATGGGGCTTGCAGATACAACAGAGAATCTATAGGAAACCTCCTCCCCTCTGGCAAGTACCAGGAGTCCAGATGGAGTCCAGGGTATTTTAAATGGTCCCAAACGTCTGTGTCTGGGCAACTGAATCTTACACTGGAGAGGAAAATTCGTTATGGATCCTAGATGAACAGTGGAAAACTAGTAGCTTTATTCAGCCAAGTCTAGAGGCAAATTCAGATGGCAAAATGGACGTTGCTTTCAGGAGAAATGTACAGCTTAACCTTATTAACTAGATGTCCCTCAACAATAATGAGGTCAGAGATACTCAGCCCACATGTAACTAGTTACCTTTATGTGGGTGAATCCACTAGCTGAATCCCACATGAAGAGGTGAAGATCATCACCAAGGGTCAGTCCTGTTCATTAATCTAAACGCCTAAAGAGAAGCTGTAATCAGGCTTCCTCCAACACCTCTCTTACCAAGAAATTAACCTATCTGTTCCTTCTGTCTCTGTCCATATAACACCAAAGCACTTCACAATCATAAACAAATACGCCCTAGAATATCCTCTATAAAGTAAGGAAACCACTTTCATCTCAACCCCACAAGTCGAGTGAGAGTTGTTAAATGCGATGCCCAGGACCATGTCAAGAAGTATTTGGCAAGGGGCTGCAACACGAACTTCATTCCGCCCATTCCCAAACAGCGACCCACCTTGAACTCCTGAAGCTGCAATAATTGTGGTTAGCCAGGTGTTACAGACGAAGGAGCCTGACATGTGTAGGTCACGGGCTTTTCTAAGGTGACACAACGACTAGGAATAGAGGATCCTTCCCTACTAGATGCACTGAGGACAACAAAACCCACTGGACATTGAGGTGAAATCAATTGCTACCGAGCAACACAGACTGAAAATAGAGCAGGGCAATGGAAAAAAAACAAAAGGAGATGAAAGCCTGAAAAACGTTGGATGAAGGAAGGGAAACTGCAACGTGATACCCTGTGCCAGGCAGTTGGCCCCAGGCCAGGCTGTAATGAGGACCATCGCCCCTGCTCGCTGCGCCTCGGTTTGACCATGAACCTGGGTGTTCCAGCAGCAGCATGTGAAAATATTTAGTCTGCTGCAGAAGGGAATGTTTGGGAAAAGAGATAGGAAGGCCTGCATTCCTCCAACCCCACAGCCCGGTCCTCCCCACATTCCCTGGCACCCTGCCAGCGCTCGGGCTGGACAAGGTTTTTGGGGACCTTTTCTCATTTCTGTTTTCCACTCAGGTCGAATGAGAAGCGAGTGTTGCTCTGATATCAGCCCTTCAGTTAAAAATCAAAGACAGAGGAATCGCTGGGTGGATGCGAAAGAGTTTTGGGGAGGGGATGGAAATCCCTTTCTTCTTTAATCTTCCCTCTGCCTTTGCACCGCCTATTTAGACAGGCAGCTTTACCAGACAAAGTCAGTCTTCCTATCTTCCAGAGCCCAACATAACAGAGCCCCAGTCTCGGCCCTGACACCTAAAACTGACTAAAACACAGACATTCCTCTGGGAATAACAATCATAATTTAAAAAATTGCAATTCACCGTTCCTGCTTTAGAAGCGGGTTGCAAATGCTTTGCCTCAGCTCGAAAGGTAGTTCAAAGCACGAGGCGATAGAGAAGAGAGCTGGGAGAGCTGCATGGCTCCAGAATCTAGCATCCACGAGAAACTGGTCCACAGAGACAGCTGGTTAACAAGTGGAGTTTGTTGTCTTTGCTCAAAGCAGTTGGCATTGGCCATCAAAGATGAAATGAGCTGATGCTAGGACTCAGCCAGGTCATTCCTTCTTCCTCTGAACAGCTTCACTGCTTGGTTCATCCACAGATCACCTGTGAAATGGGAGAATAAACCACAGCGGTGTAACCTGTGTGCAGGAGTTTCTCCCCCATTAGTGTGTTGTAAGGACACTTTGGATTCATCTTGCCAACACACAAAAAATCAGCACCAGGGAGCAATTCCCAGGCCCAGGAATTCAATGTCTCAGACGGGTAAATTGCTGCAACAGTCCCTAGAATGGCTTTGGCCCAGACCAACTAGCACACTCCCAAGCAGCCATGCTTGAGCTGTTAGCACCATCCAGGGACTATTTCCCCAAAGACAATTCAGATGCCAACACCCTGTTTTGTAGACTATGGAAGTTTAATAATTTAAATGTGGTCAGACCATGCTTAGCTGGCTTCAGAGCCAGAGAAATGCCTAAGACAGAGCTTAGCTCTGTTTAGTTTAGTAGTGCAGATGAAGCCGTTATTTGTTATTCTTCAGAAGAACTCGCCAGCCACAGGAATGGAGTTATCCATGGAAATCAAAAGTGGAAGCCTGGCCACAGTGAAACTGGTGGAGTTTTACTCTTGATGGCTTTCAGGAAAGATTGTTTTGTGAGCCTTAATGAACTAAGAGAGGAGATCCCAGTCTGTTCAACAGGCCTTTGACTTATGAACTATCACATCTTCCCTTCCAGCTTTTTTCCATACTTTGGAAGAAACCAATATTTGCTAGAGCAGGACAAGAAACATTTTCCCACTTGTTTGGAATTATCTATTTATGCAAAACCATCTCCATTCTGATACAGAAGGAAAGCAATGAAAATTGGAAACAACACGTGCAATGAAATTGATGAACAAAGTAGGAGGTGAAAAGCAGATGTAATTTTGTGGCATGGTTTATTCTAATTTCATCTGTTTCTATTTGACATGTGTCCTTTTTTAAAGAAAAAAAAGGAAATGAAAAGTTGTGTGGATGCATTCCATCGTGGAAAGGTAAAAAGGTGGTGTTACAACCTGCAGAAGCAATATTTTTAGGGGAAATCCAATGTTTGGTAACTGATCTTGAAAAAAATGAGGCAGAAAATGTAGCTCAGAAGTTTGGGACTGTCAGACCATTTATGGATCGGAGGAGGAGAGACTTTTAAAAGTCTGTCTCTCAGATATTTGCTGTATTTTGAAAAATCCACTCCTTTTGGAGTAGCTCAGCTGGAGTCCCTGCATATCCTAATGTTCAGCAAACCTTCCACCTTGTTAAAAAGAATCGAATAATGGTTGTGTAGATTCAGGGCCTGATTCTTTCTCACTTGGTCTAAGTCAGGAGTCACAGCAACTAATTGAATGGCTTTCGCTTAGCAAAATTTCCCAAATTGAGGGCACACACTGCCCATGGGGGATGCAGGGGTTGCTGGGGAGGGCAAAGAACGTCCCAAAAGCAAGGAAAGCATCAATTCTACAGGGAAACCCTATTCTAGCTTTGGGATTTCAGTGGTCTTTACCCCACATCCCCCACAGACTTTTGACTCAGCAGTGCAGGGTGAGCCCGTTCTGCAGCGAAACAAGGCAAGTAAATTCACATGCTTTGCAGATAAAAAGTGAAGAAGTCAGAAGAGTTGTCCTATCTTTGCAACCTCTGTGGTGGGATGTTTAGAAGCAATTTCTGTGTGGCATTAAATGTGGGTAAATTCCATTTACTTCCACTCATCTCCAGCTGCATCCCTGGGCACAGGCTCCAGGAGGGCAAACTCATTTGAGATGGCCTTGGCATTGGGTAGGGACAGTCTTGTCTCACTGTTAACTTGACCCAACTCAATCCCCTTGCTAATCTTCTCTAAGCATGAAAGCACATTCTCAGGGGTTGAGAACCCAGGCCAGTGCAGAGGCATACGAACCAGATTACTCTCACCAGGGTACGGGTGTGGACCAAATTTCAGTCCATTTCATACCAAACAGATCATGAGACGTGGAGGTTTGAACCTCAGATGATTTCTGAATTGAACTTCTGACCTACCAGAGAGCTAGCCAATTCAAATCACTGAAACCGTGTGCATAAATATTTATAATTTTTTCAAATGCATAAACATAACCCCCTTCACCAAGAGGAAACGGCATGCCCTAGCTAAAACCTGGCCATATATTTTTACTTCACCATGAAGAAACTGAGGTATAAACCCTACAAAGAAGCTGAAACTATAAAGTTAAAACCAAAGCTATTTTGACTTAATAGGATCCATTTGTTGTGCGAAAGAGGCACCGGCATATTTTTTTCTTTGAATATAGGAATTAGGTAAGTGAAATTGTCAGGCGTGCATATATGGAGCGTAGTCTGGCTAACCCCAGCATTCCAGACAGCCTGGGTTTCAATAGCTGAAGTATGCATGATAAGTTTTATTTAAATGCAGGCAGCCTTGTCTTAATAACTCCCTCACTGCTTAGAGTCCAGCGTGTCAAGACGCAGAGACCCAGGCTCCATCCTCAGTAGCTTGCTGTGAAACTATGGATGGGTTTTTAAATGGAGATAGCAATGATTCTTTTCACAGATGCTAGGCTCTCTAAATGAATAGGACTATAACAGAGCAAAAATATAACCATTATTATTATTTATTTATTACCACTCTGGCTGACACAAGGGGATAAGAGTAAAATCAATCCACAGGCTCTTCACAGAGGCCCCTAGCATATTTCCCCTAAGACTCACAAATCAACACTGCTAAGTAAAGAAATTTCCACTTAACACCTCATCACCCCCCAGCCCTTGCCAATGTTTATGCACGTACTTACCTTTGTTAGTGGGGGGGACCCCTGGGATTCCTGGTGTTGGTAAAGAAAACGCGTGCACTTGCAGGGTAAAGGGCGAGCTCAGGGTTCTCTTGTTTACTGGTGAGTTGGAGTTTCTGGTGGTTTATGCAAAATATTATGGAGGTGGGTCTAGCAGAGAAAACTTTAATCTTGAAAGGAAAAGGGAGAATTAAAGGACAGAGGTAGGAACTATGCAAAAGGAAAGAAGATCAGTCTTCAAGCTTGAGAACAAATTGCACTGGCGTGAGGTGTGTTAATGTCGCCTGAGGTCACTCCACCACGAAGGGGTATCATTCTACAAGTGAAAGCAATCGTCAAGTCCAGATGGCAGAGGATTTGGCTATTGCTCTTGAAACAGGAGTTACTGTTTTTTGTTGAGGAAATCAGATCTAAATTGGGTAGGAAATCAGATTTAAATGAGGTAGGAAATCAGATTTAAATGAGCGAAATGTTTTCTCCAAACATTTACAGTGTCTAAACCTGTCTCTACTCTTAATCAAATTATATGTAATAATGTTCTTTATCATTAAAAAAAAAAAGAAGAAGAAGAAATTATGACACAGAGGAGACATTCTTTCTTTATGAATATTAAATTTTGCCTACAAAAATTAACATTTCCAGTTTTGACCTCCTTAGGCAACAGAATTTTTTTCCTTCAATGTAGGTGCTCTCAGGCTGAACCATAAGTTCGGAAGCATCCTTTTCTGAGTGTCTGTCGGAGAGGTGGGATGTTTGCATAAATCTCCTTCATCAGAAAGGGTAAAGGATGCCATCAACTGAACAAAAGGGAAGGGTTTGAGTGACAACGCGTGGAACTTGAAGCTTCATGAGAAGCTTTGAGCTTCTGACGTTACTTAATACAGGCACTCTGGAATAATCAGCTGAGACACTCTCCGTTTTTTTTCCGCTATTTAAACTCAAACATGTCACCAATGCTGCTTTTGGAAATGTAGATGTCTGCTGCATGAAATCAGAGACGGGAAAACATTTTCCAGGACAGGAAGAGTTTGGAGGTTTACATGCACATCAGGGTGCCCTGCTAAGTTTAGACACTAAATTTGGAATGAGCCAGTATGGAGTTTGTTGACTCTGGCTGGTACCTGGCTTGATCATTAGCCATAATTTTTGTTTGTCTGTGGCCAGCTGTCTCAGTTAACCATCTGGCTCTTCCTTAAAGACATTCA
The DNA here is from genome assembly GCF_000687285.1 of Phaethon lepturus. Classification (NCBI taxonomy): domain Eukaryota; kingdom Metazoa; phylum Chordata; class Aves; order Phaethontiformes; family Phaethontidae; genus Phaethon; species Phaethon lepturus. The sequence continues at coordinate 9,409 of NW_010524004.1, forward strand.
TCCATCTCTTTATTTCCTTCTGTGACAGCATGACCAGCTCTGTGGACACATTGCCAACAATAGAATGAAGAATAGGCTTTAACAATTCAAGATTAGCCAATCTCTTTCTTGTACGAACAAAGCAGTCTCCAGCCTGTTTGCTACTTCAAGGACAGACTGTTTAGGCATCCAATGAATTGCAAGGTCAAACTAAGGGATCAGAAACAAACCCTTGCTGAACAGTGGACCACTACACAAGCCAGTGTACAACAACGCTCTGTTTGGCCCATTGCAATCACCGATGCAGCAGGTGAGTTAATTAAATGCTGTACCTATAGACCTCAGCCACAGTGAAGAGCCTATCAGTAAACACTAGTTCTTCAGATACATCTTCCTTCTCTTAATTAACATAAAGGAGCATATGCTATATATCCCAGATTTAATGGAAAGACTCATATAGTTTCATCTCAACAAATGTAGTTATTGAAAATGACAGAAGACTTTATACAAAGACTGGGAAGAATTTGCCCTAGTTTGGTTTTGTGGAAGTTTTCATTGGATAATTTACTGATGTGCAATTAAACTCCAGCCTTTTCTTTCTCCTGGAAATGCTTTGGAAATGTTTTAAAAACGTAAAAACAAATATCTGGTAAGTCTAATCAGGCAGACTTAATGGGGAGGAAAAAAAAGGCAAATGAAATACAAAAGATCAGCATTTGAGAATTAATTTGACAAAGATAGAGCTTTCCAAAATAATAATATAGGGGCTACTATTTGCAATAAGATAAAAAATTCCCACAGCACTTGCTGCTACCCATGCCAGTTGAGAGACTGGACTCTCTTTGAGACATTAGGCAGCATTATCGACCCTTCCCTCACCGAAGGGGAAGCGGGATGCAGAACCACTGAGTTCATCTAACTACATATGGATGTCAACCACAGATCAAGTCATCTCATCCTGGAGACAAACCCAAAGATTAATTTCACCAATGCACTAACTGAAAAGCCTGAAGGATTAAGTACTGCTTCAAGCATTTACCTGATGTCATCTGCATCCATAGAAAATAAGCACCAGGATATTGGATGAGGGGTATCATCCTCCACCACCCATCACCATCATTCTCATGGCTATATCCAGTTCTTGCCCTACCTGCAGGTAAAATTTTCCATTATTCTGAAAGAGGAGACACCTGAAGGTGAAGTGACATGCCCGGGGTCGCATAGACCTCCAAGGGCCCCCAGCCTCCTCTTGCTGACCACATAGCCATCCCCATCCATCACCAGTAGCGTCACTTGTCAAATTCATTCAGGCTGAAGAAAGTGCACAGGAGGTCACTTGAGCCAGTGCAGTTTAACTAGATAGGTGGGCCTTTTTGTTTCTCCTGATACCTATGACAATTGTCCATGAATATATTCAACACTCACTTCAGCATTATCACCCAGAACTCTTGCTGGAGAGGACAAGGCAATTCACACATTGAACTCTCATTATTGTAATAGCTGTTGCGCTCAGAAATGCCTCCTTCCCTTCCCTTCATCCTCCCCCATAGACACTCACTCTGACAGGAGCTGGGAGTAGAAAGCAGATGAAAATCCATCAAGCCTTGATTGTGTCTTTCCAATCTCAGTTCTGTTCATTCTTGGATAAGAAAAATAAAGTATATGTTACAAACAATCATGGATTCCCCTGTGGTTCCTTTTATAACTGTGAGTGTACATATCTCCTTTCAGGATAGCTATTGCCCTGCTGGAAGGGGTCTATAAATCCCTTCTGAGATCAAGCATGCATTCCTTGAGCAGTTTGCAGCAGAGCTATGTTTTTCTTGCATTAGCCATGAGGCACCTACACTGGCGTCATCCTTATTTCACATCCAGCTGGGGACATGAGCTGTGGACATCACTGGAGAAATGTTAATCTGAACCAAGTGTACACAGCCTGGTTTCACACAGGGTGAACATCCAACCAACACCTTTCAAAGCATAGAAGTTGTGCCTCAATACAAGGTGCAGAATACACCCAGAAAGAGCTCTGTGCCATCAGCATCCCTTTACAGAAACAGTCAGACAGTTTGGTCCTGTTGATCCTCAGATCTTCTGATAAAAGGCCGGGAGGGTTGTTAGTGTCCCGTGCACTCACTAGAGATAAGGCTGTCGTTTTGGGCTGGTTGTTGACTTGGCTGCCTCTTGAGTGTCCCTCTGCAAATCTTCTACCTACAGCAGCCCTGACCAGGCTGCAAAAGAAGAAAACACCAATCAAGGGCATTGCTCACTCCAGATATATGTCCTGCCCAAGGTTTGTCTCAGAAAAGCTTCTTTTCAAGAAGTAGTTCATTTGAATATTTGGGCAAAACAAGGAGAGCCCTGCAAGAATATTTTTCTTGGGCAAATATTTGTAAACCACGTGAGTGTTTGTGGCTTTAGACAGCTGGAAATCATATATTGCCTCACGGACACTGCAGTGTGTTTTGAGTGGAGGGGGAAGAGGATGCATTGTAAGCACTCAGTCCTTTCATCCCTCTGCCTCTTCTTCCCTTCCTGACAGACCTTTTTTTATTCCTCTCATTTTCTCTTTCAAAAGAGGGGAGAAGTGTGTATACAGGATGTTTTAGTTCTCATCCCTGTGCTCGATCCTTTTGATTTGTCAGAATCTCTCCGTCTGTCTGTCTATCCACCCTAAACCTTAACGTTTTGCCCAGTGTCACCCAGTCTCTTTCCCCCACTATATTTATACGTCACCTCTGCCCATGACAGTTACGTATTTGAATGAGCAGAGTAAGTTGATTTTAGAACAAATGCTTTCCATTGCTCCTGTCCTTATGCAGCACCTTGCCTGACTGGGGGCTGCTCTACGATGATGCATTCAAAGCATTGCTGTAAAAATAATAATAATTGCGGCAACGGTAATACAGGTAACAGTTACCGTATTTCACTCTGAGTTTCCCAAACATGGATGCATAAATAAAACCTGTTTGCAGTTAGAAATACCATGAAATCTTGCAACTCCCTGGGCATCCAAAACCACTAGCTTTACCCTTTAGTATTATTTTCTCATGCTTCAGCTGTAGCCTTCACACAATGATTAAAACTTGTAAGTACAAGCATTTTTAGTTTTTTCTTATTTTTGCATGTTATAACTCATCAATGCCTAACACAAATGGCATGTTGATTGAAAACTCTCTTTGATTTCATTTGCAAGGATGCAAATACTTCAATTTCATCAATCGTTATCGTACCATGTTTAGTTACACCATGGCTTAACATGCAGATGTGTCATTTCTGGCAGTATTTCTGAGAGGAATTATTCATGCTTCTCTAACAATTTTTATTTGAAATTATAAATTGCACTACTTTATTTCTTGGGGTCACACTGCTTTGCTTAAATGCTGCAAAGGTTGCAACACACTGGGATTTAGCACTGTCTCCAGTGACTACCGGCTTTTTTGTGAGCAAACATAAACACTTTTAGGAACTTAGATAAAATCTCCTGAACATCTATGAATTTTGATTGACTTTTGCTGTCAGATTTGGGCTGTGGGAGATGTCAGTCACCCACTTCAGATCACGCTGCTGGGTAAATCATACTATCCGCTCCAAGATTTCAGTGGCTTGAAGGAGGAAACCCAAGGAAGGAAGAAACAGTGGGAGGACTATTTTTCTTCCATTTATCTCGGAGGCACTTTGTGGAGATGACTTCCTAATACTGATGCCCATGTTCTCTGTACAAATAATGGAGAATAGTATTCTGCCTGTCTTAGGCATGCACCCACTTTTATACACTCCCTCTGGACACCTCTTCATCATTAACAGGGAGGGAACAAAGATCTGACTTTTGGAAGACTGTGACACATGGCACGTAAACAACTGAGGTTCCTAGAAGAACCAGCCTGGCTCCCCACATACACTTCTACCTTGGCTAAAGTCATCCCCAGCCTACAGTCAGGTTACCTGAGATGACAGCCATACCTTTGAATAATTATAAGCACCCAAAAATAGTTTTCTGGCAGTGATGCCAACTGGCAGAGAATGGTCTATTTCCTTCCAGTTAAACTCTCTTCCAAACACAGGGTAATGGTCAATATCTCAAACTGCATATTGGGAACAGTTCTTGGCTTACACTAACCTCAAATGGTGCGTAGGGATTTTTTTGAAAGACTACCAGTTGGCAAAGGACAAAACCGTGCCAAGTAACATGCTAACAACTGAAAAGTATAAACTCAGCCATCTTCCAGTGCTCAGGAATACTTCCTGGCATTTTTAACTCAATAATATAAACAAAGCCTGCATGGGCACGTGGCTCCCATGTCACATTTGCACCATCACCGAACACACCAACACAGGTCTTTCATTCAAATTATTTCCCTGCTTCCCTACAGATTCAACACATCACAGCCTTGATCGATCCTCTCCAGAGCCTTTGTCCTTCTCTGCAGCCCGCAGAGCCAACCTGTCTGCTGGTGGCAGCCAGCATGGTCCCATGGATACGAAGGGAATGATGCTGAGTTACACCTCCTGAGGGGCTGGCCCGAACTGATTAAACTTCCTCCACAGACGTGGTTTAGTTTTCCTTTACTGGAAAGAAGGTGTCTAAGGAATGCGATGATCTCAGTCACATTCACGCTTCTTGAAGTGGAAGACTACCCACATCATCTGATCTTTCCTCAGTATTATTACAGCCTCATACTGTGCTTTTTCAAGATCCTGTGGGCCAATGCACTATCCATGCGGTAAATAAAAGCCTCCAGACACCTGATCCGGGGGATGGAGTGGAGCCAGGGGGCTGTCAGCAGAAACAATATTCTTCAAAGGGTGGGCTCAAAGCAGTGAGGTCAGCTGGTGTGCCAGAGCCATGAATTGGCATTTAGTGGAGTGAATTCTTCACTCGCTGCCTCTCCTCTAACCCCGTGTCTGCTCTGCAGATGGGAAAACACATTCCTCTCTGCATACCGACTCGTTCTGCCCTGTCACGCCAACATCAGTGCGGGTGCCCGGGGTTGCTGCTGAGGGATGCAACCCTCATCTGATTCCCTGATAACCCCTGCTGCTAACACTCTCTCGGGACTGGGAGTTAAATAGTCAGTTCTTTATGATGTTAGAAGCCAGAAATATTTTTGCATCTGGTTTTCATGGGATCCTGACATAAAGGGACAGGAATGCAAATGTCTTTGGGGTCTACTGCTTTGACTGAATCCCGATCTCCCGTTCTGCGTCTTTGATCCTGAACCCCAGTTCTTCACTTCAGTGCTTTCCCAGGAATGGATGATATTCATTTTCTAATTTCCTCATGGAGGAATAGCCTTTGTGGTATACAGACAGAATCTGGGCAGATTCGTGTTACTCTCTGATCACCTTTGAAGAAGGAAGCTGGAGCCACAACATTTAATCTCCTATTATTGCAGTATAAGCTTGGGTTCTCTACACTGACATTCATTCTCTCAGGACAACCTCCATCAAATGAGACCAACACCACTGCGCAATGGAATTAGTTTTATTGCATCTACACTTGTGAAACACACTAGGGCTTTTGGGGGCCTAGCCCGTGTTTTTCCATGCTGCAAGAAGCTGACTTAGTCTAGAAGTTGTATGTGAATCCTGTGAAAAATTATCCATGCTTCCTGGGCATGATGGTCAAGAGACGGGGCTCTGGCAAACCTTTTGGAAAGATCCTGGTGCCTTTTGCACACTTAAGTGTGTTAGCTTCTGCATTTCAGCAGAGACACTGTAGATCCTCATGCATAGGCCAGAAAAGCCAATTTAAAATAATCAGCGTTCATCCCTGAAGTGATGAAAAATTCATATTTTACAAAACAGAATTCATGTTAGAATTCAGATTAACCCCCCTGGCAAAGAGAAGTACCCAGGGTCTCTCCCTCTCCTGTTTAAAGGGGGCAGAAGGTTACTCTTTAGGAGCCTTGATGGAGTTGAGGAAGCACGTACAGATCCTTTCCAAAGAGATCTGTTGATCTGTTCAACACCGTCCTACAGATACAGTGTTTTCCTATCTGCTGGCAGAACACCTTCAGCCATGAGATCTATCGCTTTCTGCCTCCTCTCTTCACCCTTCCAGAGGCCCAAAAGCTATGTGTTAACTATGTTAAATTTACAGATGGCTACTGATGCGCTCGGTTCCTGCGAAGGACAGACTCCCAGTTTGTATGTCATAAACCAGCAAATTGCTGGTTTTGTGGTTCAGGAAAGCATCTGACCAAAAACCTGTCTACAGTAGCGATAGGTGTATTAATATTCCCGTAAGCGCTGCCTCTCAAATGCCAGCAAATTTCCCACTGTGTGAAGTCCTGTGCATTTCCACAGTGCAAAAGAATCATTGTTTCACTGTCATGTGTAGCTTCGATATGAACTCAATGTGGTGCTTCCCTCGAACAGTAGGATAAGAGGTGGAAGGAGTTTTTTCAAACCCTACAACAACCATTACGCCTCCTCTGGGAGAAGGGTGGAAGCATTCACCTACCCTAGGGTAGAAGAGTTTCCTTCAAGCCCTCCCAGGCACCTCTGTGTCAGAAAGCTCTTCCCTTTGCACTCCCCACTTTTTTACCTTTCTGTATTCTGTCTGAACAAGGAGTTAAAGTGATTTCTGAAAGCCAGGGGTTGTTTTCTCATATTACAAATTCAGGTATGACTCATTTGCCTTTCAGAAAGATTAAACTAACAGTATCTCTGTCAAGGCAGAATAGTTTCTTAAGATAGCAAACATGGGTCCTGGATGATAGAAATCACTACAGTCTTTCTTGACAGACAGTTTCCTCAGTTAGACAGCCAGTCCATCTTTAGATAATCAAAAATTATCCAAACTCCCTTCCTGAGGTAGTTCAGGAGATCCCTCAGCTCATGACACTATTTAGAGTTTACTCAGGGCTGAGTGAGGAATATTTGGGTCTCAAATTTGTTGCACAGATATAGGCATCTAGTGCCACTTGGGACACTATAAGGTGACATTAACATTAGGTTGCCACATATGTCCGATGAGTGGTAGAACACCAGTGCTCTTTTGGCTCAGGAACTGAGGGCAGAATCCCCTACAGCATCCTAAATTGTGCGAGACATCCATGTTTGGGCATTGACCTCTTAGTTCACTCTCTTCTGCTTTCTTTCCATTAAATTTCCACTGACTCGTTGACTTCATTTGTTGAACAGGTTAAAATGTTGACTATTAATAAGACACAGAATGTGAACAAAAGTAAGAAAATGTCCCAGTTTTTGTGTTGGTAAAAAATAACATGTATGCCATATTTCTACACACCTATGGAGGCATTCAAATCCCTATGGTTAAAAAAATCCACTAGGTTTAGGTCTATGAAAAGTCTATGCTGATTTAGATCTAAGGCAGTAAGTTCAGGAAGCCGAACATCTTGGGACCAAATTAAAATTAGATGAATGTAGAATGTCCTGAACTATGTATGATGTGAATGTCCAGACCACGGCGCCAACCTCTTTGCTCTACAGCATTTTGCTGTGTCCCACTCCCACTGCATCATATTCTTACTAGCATGGACATATCCATAGAATCATAGAATAGTTTGGGTTGGAAGGGACTTCTAAAGGTCATCTACTCCAACCTCCCTGCCATGAGCAGGGACATCTTCAGCTAGATCACGTTGCTCAGAGCCCCGTCTAACCTGACCTGGAAAGTTTCCAGTGATGGGGTATCTACCGCCTCTCTGGGCAAACTGGGCCAGGGTTTCACCGCCCTCACTGGGAGAAATTTCTTCCTTAGATCTAGCCTAAATCTGCCCTCTTTTAGTTTAAAACCATCACCCCTTGTCCTATCTCAACAGACACTGCCAAAAAATCTGTCCCCACCTTGCCTATCAGCCCCTCTCAGCCCTGGCAGCTGCAGGAAGGTCTCCCCGGAGCCTTCTCTGCTCCAGGCTGAGCCCCCCCAGCTCTCCCAGCCTGTCCTCCCAGCAGAGCTGTTCCAGCCCTCGGAGCGGTGCTGGGGCCTCCTCTGGCCCCGCTCCAGCAGGTCCGTGTCTCTCCTGTGCCGAGGGCTCCAGAGCTGGACGCAGCCCTGCAGGGGGGTCTCCCCAGAGCGGGGCAGAGGGGCAGAACCCCCCGCCTCGCCTTGCTGGCCATGCGGCTTTGGGGGCAGCCCAGGACACGGTTGGTCTTCTATGCTGCGAGCGCACATTGCTGGATCACGCCCAGCTTTTTGTCCATCAGTACCCCCAAGTCCTTCTCCATGGGGCTGCTCGCCATCCCTGCATCCCCCAGCCTGTACTGATACTGGGGGTTGCCTGGACCCAGATGCAGGACCCTGTACTTGGCCTTGTTGAACCCCATGACGTTCCCAAGGACCCATTCCTCGATCTTGCCCAGATCTCTCTGGATATCCGGTGGTGTTCCTGAAAAAAAAATCTCAGAAAAATGTGGGATGCAACACATTGACACTTGAAACACTGAGCTCATTACTGTAGGTATTTCCAACCTATGATGTTCAGCTAGTTAAGATGTATTTGTTGAAGAGTGCTGGTGACAACCATTGCCATCTCATAACAGCAGTCACACTGACAGAGACCCTGAATCCTACCATTCATAGTAGTCAGAACAGCATGCCCAAAGAAGATAACTAAATACCTTCAGCTCAGAG
>NW_010524004.1:18020-29317 GCF_000687285.1 Phaethon lepturus
TCGTGTCATTTGTCCGCTTAGCAATTCACCATAGATTGTACTTTCAAGTACTTGTTCAGTTCCACCTTAAGCCCACAGAAGCTTTTTGCATCCAGAACATGCTTCAGAAGGAAGTTCTAGAGTTATTATGTTTTGCATGAAGAATATCCTCTCCTCCTAGCTTCATTTGCTGGCTCCTAGTTTCTATATTGTAAAAAATGGTGAAGAGTCAAATCCCTGCCCAACCCTTCGATATCACTTATTTTACAGATCTCTGACATCCCCTTCCTCATTTTTCATCTGTCTGAAATATCCAAACCTTCTCCTTTGTTTCTGACTTGAGTCTTCCCATACCCTTGGTTATCCTTCTTGCCCTTCTCAGAACATTTTCTAGGTTTTTACTTAAGCTTTTGAGCAGAAAAGAACTCTAAACAAATCCTACAATAGGCTGAAGTCCAACAAAAAGCTCACCAATGTTTAGCAGTCAATGTCAGTAGTAACTAGGCTCCATGAATGTGCTCCATGCATGCACAAAGGAACTGTCCAAGGCATGTAAATGGTCAGAACTGTAGATGTTGGAACAATTCTTCATAAAACATAAAAGCGTATCCACACAGCATCACTCCAGAAATTGCCTCCAGAAATAGTACTTGCATCGTACCACAGATCACATGTTGTGAGTTACTGTTATAGATGTGATTGTAGCTAAATCAGTAGCCAGTCTACTTTTAGTTTTCTACTCATGCAGACCAGAAGACATACTCAAATGCTTTGCAGCTTATAACTCTGCCCTCAGAAAAGAAAGTAGGGCACAAGGAGCAAAAATGTATAGTTTTTCTGAGCCTGCAGTTAGGACAAGCCAGGGCTCAGTCTTGATACTGGGATTGCAAGAAACATTGGGAAAAATAGTTACTCCAGGGAGCACTGAAAAGGTAGTTTTGCATTCTGGACTAAAGGAGAAATAAGAGCTGACGCATTTTCCCAAAGGAAAGATCATACCATTGGAAGCATCTCCAAGCTCCGAGTTTGGGGAAAGATTAAAATCCTTTGTTGCTGCATCCTTCAAAATCTGCTGACAATGGTTTCCAATACTATTGACAATATCTTGCCAGCTAAAACCAGGAAGGCGTCACTTTTTGTATCCTAAAGAAAAAAGAAACAGGATACAACAGGAGATCTGAGGCAGGATCAGTCTCGCTACACTCAGACCCATGGGTCCGAGTTGGTCACAGAGCAATCAATATAGAGAAACCAACTATATATCTGATCTAGTGAAGACACCATTCCTACAATGACTGTCATTAGTCCCTGCGGCTTTTGGGCACCTTAGGACAGATGCACCCTTCTGAGGTCTCCACCCATCCAGCCACCCTGGCTCTTTAGTTGGTAGCCTGGTAGCCTGGTTTGAAATCTTGCTGTCCCTGGAAGAGAGACTCTTTGTCACCTCCAGCCTTGATGTCGCAGGGTGTGTCCTTGCTGTCCCCCATCCACATCCTCGGCTGCTAGAGGGAAAGCAAGCCCAGGAACCCCACCCTTCACCATGTGTCAGCCTTCACGGCAGGTTGGGAGGTGATTCATGTTCAATGACCTCATGTAGTCATGGGCAAGTGTCAGGCTTATGTAAATGGCCATATGAAATCCAGAAATGAGCTAAAATATTCATAACCATAACTGCAAATTAAGCCAGCTCCTAGATTTCCAAGTGAAAGCTCAGAAGCACCAGGAATTCAGCCATTTTGGAGCCCAAAAGCTTTTCTCCATGAGAGAAGCCCCTTCCTATCAGCGCACTGTCTCTCTCTTGCCTTCCCAGATTCCGTCCTAAGAGTAACCCCCTCCAGCCTTCAAAGGGACACTCCTTGCCTGTGCTATGTCCAACCTTCAAAGAGCCACTACTTGCCTCTGCTGTATTTCAATACAGCTTACTGCCAGGAAATTAGCTATGGAGGGATGGTGATAGTGTTGTGCTTACTCAATCCCAGCCCTGTTTAATAGGGAAATATTTGACTTTATAGGCAGCAAGAAAAAAAGTTAGTATTACCTAATAGGTAGCATAAATAAATTACGGCAGGGATATGCGTCCCCATTTAAGATGGGGAACGTTTAAGATGCTTGAACAGTTCCCAACTATTCCAACACAATATATTTCTTATGAGCAGGAATTTTTACCCGTTTTGATCACAGCTGCCAATAAGTTACTTGTGCAAGTGGTCTCTTGTCTTCAAGGGAAGAAGGTAACAGTGTGACATTCAAGCTAAAGACATACAGGAGACTTTGTCTGATGGTCCCAGTCTAATGGGAGATTATCATCAGGGTGCTTCCCTTTGCTTTGTTACAGTTTTCCCATACGACAATAATCCTGAAAAAATCCAGAAAAAACCTAGGCACCCCAAAACCTCGTCTCTTCTTTCAGCTCTGCCAGGTGGTTGAAGGGAAGATAATAAACACTGGTCTTTCTTATTTCTTGCTGTCCCAGCCACAACACTGCTTTTGTTAAAAAATGCTTTGTAAGGTCTATGTGCTAGAGAGTGTAGGAAGCCAGTGTGAGTGCAGGAGATCTGCTTTGCACAGTTATATTTCTCGGTGATTTGACTGCATGTAGTACAGAAGAGTAAATATGTCTGTGTTAAGGAAAGCTGAAGGTGAGTTGGACCACGAGACAAAGAGAAACTGAACTAATGCAGTTCAGAACTGTGAGTAGTTAAAACAAGTGTATTAAATATTCATAATTCCCAGTGAAAAAAGTCTTTTCATAAAACCCAGCTGGCTTATGGAGGAAATGAACATTGCAAGAAGTAAAATACATAAATAAGGTAATTTTTGTTTACAGCAGCACTGCAGCACTATCAGTGGAATTAATGGAGCCAGATTTCATGGACTCGGGTTCTGCACTCTGTCCTCATCTCACCACAGTGACCCAGCCCCTCCCTGACACACAGCATCCCCTCCTTTCCCTGCTGTAATGCATGGTCCATCACCTCCTCTCCACCCCATGATCTGCTCCAACCAGTCAGCCAGGAGGACGGTGCTTGCTAACTGCCCAGCTTTCATCTCAAAAGACGAGGGACTGAAATGTAACTGCCTATGTCGTGTTCCTTGCTCCTCTAATCACTCATCAATGTCCATAAGGCTTGTAGGCACCCAATTCCTTGGAGAGCTCTACCCCTCTCTCTGGTGCAGCCAGTGGGTTCAACCAGCAATAGGGAGAGGCAGGCAGGCAGATGGAAAATCAGCATGATCATATCAGCCCTTTTTCCTGCACAACCCAGATTAAAATCTAATGAGGGAAAGGGGGACAAGGCAGGAGGCCAATAATTTTGAAGGCATTAAATGGAGAAATATGATGAGAGAAGCTACATTCCACAGCTGTCAGGACCCTAGGAATTTGTTTTGAATATTTTTAGAAAAGACAGACACTGTAATAAAAATAAATGCCCATTTCCAGACATAGATGATCAAGCTTTGAGGAATGATGGTGGGGCATTCAATACATATTTGTGTTCTGCAGTTAGCAAGGCACAGGAAGCTGGATTCATATCATGAGAAACAACTTTCCAACCCACCTGTAATGAAAAATGGTGTTTAATATCATCTCCTAGGGTTATGCATTTGCAAGTCAGTAGCCCAGAGAACTCCCCAGAGAGCTGACTGGCTGCAGGACTACTGCTTCAGCAGTTTCCTAGGCAAAGCAAGCCATTCCCCAGACACAGGCAACTGATTTCAGGGGTCACAAATAGACTCTTGCCCTCCTGCCTCTTTTTTACCTGGGTCTGAGCCCTGGAAAACCAGTCTGGTTGCTGCTTGTGCTGAGGGAGTATGGGGATGACTGGTGTATATATCACAGAGAAGAAAAATACAGAAAATGTCATGGAGAAGCATTAATATACATTTTCCCTCTTCTCACACTCTTCCCTAGATAACTGCTCTTGGCCAGGGTTGCAGAGATGATGTTGGTACAGGGGAAACTGTAGACTGGACCCAGCATGGTCAAACTTAGGCTTTTATATTAACCTTGGGTTTCTGGATCTCTTTCCTTGCTCAGAAAGGAAAAGTGGAATAACTGGCATAACTATACGTAACAGGAATATTAAGTATTCCTGTTAATTCAGGAAGGCTTAAGGAAGAGACAGTACAGGGTCCAACAGATAAGAAATGCCCATATGAGACTACCACTGGTGTCCGTCAGCATGATTTTAAAGACTGGGAGAAAATGTTTTCAAATGAGACCATATTGTGTTTTGATTGAATGAGTCTGGTTGATAAAAGTAAAAGCATAGATTACTCTGCACAGACGAGTGCTTTTCTGGACGACAGAGATGAGAAAAACACAAGTTATGGGGTCTAATGCAGACATTACTGGGTGAAATTATACGCTTTGTGTTTTACAGTGAGTTAGACAAGATGATCTACAGCTAGTTTCTCACCCTAAAATCTGGAATTAGAGTAATTATATCTCTGGATGTCTCTCATCAGGATTATATAATTATATAATAATCAAACGTCCACTTCAATTTGTCTGTGTTTACTGCTGTGTTATTTTGAACATGATTAATTCAAGGTGTGTTTTTTCTTTTCCCTGTAATTCTCCACTGAAATAAATATTGAAAGCTGTCATTGAAAGCCTTCTCCAGTGTCTATTTGTGTTGAAAATACTTCTCCTCATGATGTTGAGGGATGTGTGTATTTAACCCCATCTGAAAGTCAAATGAGTCCTTGACTGTTCTGCTGGTCTAATTCGATTCACTTTGTTTATTAAATAAGAGCCAGATGGCAAATAGCCTTAGGGCCACTTAGTGATGTAAAAATATATATATTTTATTCATCACCATTGGTCTCCACCATGCTGCAAAAAGCTGTGGATCAACCCTCATTCAAAAATGGGAACTTTGTAGCTTTGCAGACCCCATCAGAATCAGTGCATTGAAAGGCTTCTCTTCTAATGATGCTCGTAAGTGCTGTTATTAGGATTTTATTAGAATTTGCAGCTACTTCATCAGACTTAATTCTGTCTAGTGTTTTTTACAAGCTCAGACATTGACAACTCCCTCAATGCAACAACTTCATCTTTGCCTTGGTGTCATAACCACCAGGATATTGGGTATTCTGAATACGTCTCACCAGCTCCCAGAGAAATCTTCTTCTCATGGTCCAGGACACAGATTTCTCCTTCATCCCTTCATCCCAGAAGCCTGCCTTTCACACCAAAAAAAAAGGGGGGACACCTCCCACCACTTAATCCTCAGCATTTCAGTTTACCTTCCTGAGATGGAGATGTTCGAAGGTTGAACCTTCTCAAGCTGAACAAAGACCTGAATCCAGGTTTCCCATTTCTCGGGTGTGTGCCCTAGAGACACATCTTTCCTGCCAAAAGTGGCACCTCCTTCCCCACCCATTTCCCCCAGAAAAATGAGTAATGGAGTTGTCTTCTCCAATGTCTGGGTTAGTTAGATGCCTAAGCCTATGGCTTGGGAATTTTCCTTCTAGATGTTTTACACTTGGCATGGCAATGGCTGAATTTGAGTCTGGCTTTTCAAAGAGGTGTGAAAGCCACCTCGTAACATCTGTGCTATTAAATCAACCATTGCCACTGGTATGCAAATACCTACATGCTCCCTAGCACATTTTTGGAGCAGGTCAACCAGTGCTCTCCCAAACAGCTCAGCACAGTCCAGGGTCAGCACAGGACAAAGAACAGCCCCCATTTCTGGTATGGATTAGGCTACATCATGCTGGCAAGTAAGGAGGTGCAAAGCAGGATCTGTGGTGATGAACTTGCTGTTAGATTCCAGCCACCTTGTTTCGGAGGACTGTGAGTTTGCCAGTATAAGTTCAGGTTGTCCTGTGCTAGTTAACCCCCAAGCCAAAGAACGTCTGTGTGTATTTAATGTATAATGTGCCTGTGTCAAAAAGGTAGATTCTCCAAATCTTATCTAATCCTGGTGATGCCAAGGTCCCACAAACCCTTGAATTACAGATGCTAAAGTGTTCAGAAAGCACTGCACAGAATTAGCATGACCTTGTCTTTTAAGTGCAAATGCACATAATCTCTCACAGAGCAGCATTAACAGAAACTGTAACAATGCCAGTTTTATAGTCCAGTGCTAAACTATTCAACAAAATGCAGAAAACCTGTGTTCAAATCCCCCTCTTTGTTTATTTGGGGCAGAAGCTTGACAGGGTGGCCCTGTGTCTCCTAAGAGACTTTTCTCATTATCTGCTATCAAATCTGTTCCTCCTAGGTACAGCAATTAAGTGTTCGTTAAAGCAGGGCGCACATCCCAGCCCACCACATGAACTGCTGGAATATGAAAGCAGTCACAATTTTTTTCTCTCTCTGGCCTATTTTGTGGTCATCTCTTCTAGGTGCCTAATTTAATAGGTGAAAGCTTTCCTGTTTGGGAGTGGTCAGGGTGGTTGTGTATGTTTTATTTTGTTGTTGGCGTTCTTCCAGCTGTGTAAGTTTGACTAATAAAAGCTATTCTGCAAACCTAGTGTTGGGATCCAAACTGCAGCAGTTGCAGAGAAGGGTTATTTGGACACGAGGAGTGAAGATTCTGGCTGGTGTAAGGCGACTATGATGCTTCGATACTTTCAGGGCAGCCAAGCCAATACCGAAAATTTATAAAATTGCTGATAAGAAATACATCAGGGGGAATAAGAATGGGGAGGAAGAAGTTATTTAAGCTAAAGAGCAGCAAAGTTGCCGTGAGTAAAGGCAATGCGGAAAGCAGAAGAGTGTTCCTGAAGCGGAGAGGAGAGAGATGCATAACTCACTTCATGCCTTAATTTTCCCATCCACAAAAAGGGGTTTCTTCCTTAAAGCTCAGTTTTACCCACTGGAGCTAGCAGAAATATCAACTCTGTCAGTCCTGGTCAGTATAGGACTATCACACAGTTTTCTTTTTCCATAATTTTCACTTCGTGTATATGAAGATTTTGTTCGGGTAAAATCTGCATCAGTTTATTCAGCTTTAGTCACAGCAGCTGAGCTTTGAGAAGATAGCAAGAGTCCAGAAATCTTACAAAAAACCAACCAACCAAAAAAAAAAACAACCAACAACAACAAAAAAGGTCATTCCTCACCTGCATATCAAATTTGCAGTGCAAAGAGGTGTCACAGTTATGCGCTGCTCTAGGTATACTTCTAAACAGAAAGTCCTGGGTGGGAATAAGTCTCTGCCTAGTGGGACACAAAATGTTTCAAGTTGAAAGGCTGTGGTCACAGCTACATCGTCTGTTAACCTCCTCCAAACAGATGAGAGAGCTATGCCTATCTGCTTTAACTGTCTTAAAATACTACCATTGAAAAAGAAGCTGCTTTATCTTCTTTTTTTTATTTTTCTTTTCATAGTCCAGGGAATACATTTATTCTTTGTAATAAAAATGTTTAGACACAGGCAAAAAAGTGTTTATTTCAATGACCTTTTCCAACTTTCCAGTAGGAAAATTCAGACCAAAAAGCCTCAATTGCAATTACTCTTTTAATTTGTTCTGTTTCTTTGTTTTTTTAATTAAAAGCATCAATTTTAGTGGTGTTTCCAAGAAGACTTTGTTACAAGGTTTTGTTCCCTGAAATGAATGAATAAAGGAATCATAATCAGACTGTTGGAACTCAAAGACTGCCAAAATGTCCCACATCTGGCACAATTAGGCTTTTATTTGTTAACCGCTTGTAATTTCCTTAAGACCCAGATAGACACCACGGGGCAGACTGATGCCAGCCAAAACCAGCAAAATCAAATGGTGTTTAGTGAATTGCTGTTCTAGGCCAGCAAATTTCAAGATTTTGATGAGAACTGTGTGGAAAAAGCATTGAGAAAACATCATCCACCTCTGTTGCTATGGGGAATGATTCTTCTTGACTGCACTTGTTCATGTCAACGCACAGAAATGCAGAACAGAATCCAGAATTATTTAAATACCCTTGCACCTTTCTCTTGGTTTTCATCTTCATCTCCATCCAGAGCTTCAGTGTAACTACCACATCACAAGCTGCCTTTTAATGAATCTTCCTCTGAATACATCACTTTTGTAGAATCACAGAACAGTTTGGGTGGGAAGGGACCTTTGGAGGACATCTAGTCCAACCTCCCTGCAGTGATCAGGGACATCCCCAACCAGAGCAGGTTGCTCAGAGCCCCGTCCAGCCTGACCTGGGGTGTTCCCAGCGCTATGCCATGTGCTTTTGCTGTTCTACCAAGACGCAAAGAGAATTCAATTGGTCATTCATTGGACAATTGGTCATTTCAAGAGTACTGGTTATAATTTCCCTCTTCAGAGAGATTTTTCTGTAAAACTATTGTATGCTGTGCAGCATTATTATAAAACTTGTATCCCTTGTGGATCTAGTGCTGCTGATGGTGTTGGAGCTGTCTCCACTTGCACAGGCAGAATTTACCGACATGGCTGTCAATGAAGTGATGCCATTTTGCCCCAATGATTATGCCCCACATGGGCATAAATGGATGTAAATTCTGATGGATCTTTGCAGAATGCAAACACTGGTGAATGCATTAAGCAGTTACAGAGGTTAATCAAACTGCGAGGAGGCACACACCCAATCCCCAGTCCCAAGTGTTAATTCTTAATTATCTTCTGATTGGACTTGCAAATCTGGGGAAAAAAAATGCTCATGAATATCGCAAGAGACAACACTATACAGTTTGAGGAGCACTGCCAGGAATTCCTTCCTTCAGAAGCCAGTTGTGAATGTAAACCACTGGCAGAAAGCTCATTTCTAGCAATAACAGCTATGTCATGTTTCCTGGAACATAGGCAGTGTGGAGTATCATAGGAAAAGGAAAATAAACACCGGTTCACTTTCTGAATCACCAGTCATAAATTCTCACTGAGGGGAAAAAAAAAAAACAACACCCCCCCCCACACACACAACTCGAAGGAAGTTAATACAGTATCAGAAGATTTTTTCTGACCCACCAACTGATGTGTCAAGTGGAGCTAATATCCCCCTTTTCCAAGGTGGGATAAACCTACAGCGCTGAGCAACGCAAATAAAACAAAGACAAGCCACAACCTCCTTCACTTTCTGAAGTGGGACATGTTGTAAAGCCAGTCATTCAATCTGTTTTCTCTGATTTTTAAACTCAGATATTGCCACCTTAACGTGTCCCTTTTCCTTTTCTCTCTCATCTGGTTTTTTTCTTTTTTTCTGAAGTCCCAAGACGGTACCTCCCCTGGCGGCCAAAATTTCATTTAATGCCTTTAAACAGTATTAGGGATTGATCCTGAGCTGGTGAAAATAAACACGGCACAGCAGAAACTGTGCTGATCTATCCTATCAAAGCTTCTAAAAGGACAAGGACCAGATCCCACTGCCTGTAGCACTGGGGGTACCACTTAGGGGTCCGGCCCCTGCGCCATGTAGGTAGCTGGTACCAAAAGAGTTGGGGTTCGGACTTCAATCTCATGCTCTGCATCAGAAATAGGGCGGGCTGTGTGTTGCATCAAGTCATTTCAAGTGTGTAAGGCCCCCATGGAGATTTCTGTCCTGGTGAACACAGCAGTACTGTTGGAAAATTACAAAGTTGGAAACTTTGCTGGACCAAAGGGGAGCAGCACAAGGATCATTCTGGCTCTCCGTTTTGGCCATAGTTTCATTCTGCCCAAGTCAGAGCAAGCCAAACAGTGTAAACCTGGACAATTACACCGTGAATTAGACCTCAAAAACTCTCACCTGGCTTACATTAATAAGGAGAAAAAACCTAAGAGTAAGGAATTCCCCAAAGAAAGTTCTGCCTGGAGAGATTACCAGGAATATCACTGCAGCCTGAAGCCTGGTGTCTTTATCCAGTACCTGCAGAACTGAACCCCGAGAGCCCCGCTTGGAGCCCGTGGCTGTCAGGACGCAGCGATGCAGGGAGGCTCCATGCTGCTTTTGACATCCGACGCCCTCTGAAGCCGTTCCAGCAGGCTGAAGGAACCACGGAGGCTGATCTGTATCTCCTCTTCAGGCAGCCCCGTCGGATGACTCTCCAGAGAGCTGGCAAAAGATCACTATCTGCGTGCTTCAGAGGGACAAATTGTTAGCCTTGGTATGAGCAACAATAGGGGCTTTGAGGATACCGGTGACCAACTACACGGAAGCATTCCTTGCCGCACACTTACCTTCATTATACCCCTGCTAATCACCCCTCTGCCTTTCAGCGCTGAAACGTTATCGCCCTTCAGCAAGGCATCAAACCAGAGCCGCAGAGGGATGGCTAACGCCGACCTGCCCTTCCCATCAACATGAAAGGCCAAAGCGAGGAAGCCCGTTCCGGGCTGCGTTGCGCTGCTGGGAAAGGGCAGCGGGCTGCGATTTCGGCTTTGTGAAGCACGGCTGTGCAGACAGCTCAGGCTAGACGAAACCTCTTCAAGAGCACGCAGGGCAAGTCAGATGTGTTGCCTCTCTTTGACTCCTGCCAGGCAGTGTTCCTCAGGCCTTTTAGTCTTTTTTTTCTTTCCTTTGCTATTTATCGTGCTTCTTGCAGCTTTGCAAAAGCACAGCCACGTTCTGCCCTGCGGTATTGTCAATGTGGTCTTGGTAAAAGGCTCCATCAAAACACCTAATGGGAAATTGGGCTTTTGGATTTTGGTTTTGTGACTTGGCAAATGCACCTGCTTCCTAGAGGGAAAAAAGAAAATTGAAATATGTAGTTTGACCTAACCATAACAGAGATACATAATGGAAATATTTTGGTAAAGATGTACAGCTGCAGTGCCTCATGGGCTTGATTTTTCCTTATGCTTCTGTCTTCTAATTGGCAAAGGAGAGCACTCAGAAATAGTCTCTCCATGAGAGTGCTTGGGGAAAAGAGCCCAGCTCAATTTAAGAAGCAGATAAATAAATTCTGAAGCACGGTGGTTTGATGTGCACTATGTCTGTGTGACTCTGCAGCCCTGACCTCTTGGGTTTTGTTCATCCTTTTGTAAAATGACTGTATCTGAGTATGACACATACAATCGCACATGAAGTCCATCTGCATAAGCCTGTGATTCTTCCATGTTAACCTTCATCTGGATCTTGATGATACTTTCAGCACTTAAAAGGGACCTATAAGAAAGATGGGGACAGACTTTTTAGCAGGGCCTGTTGCGATAGGACAAGAGGTAATGGTTTTAAACTAAGAGAGGGCAGATTTAGACTAGATCTAAGGAAGAAATTTTTCACAATGAGGGTGGTGAAACCCTGGGCCAGGTTGCCCAGAGAGGCAATAGATGCCCCATCCCTGGAAACATCCCAGGTCAGGCTGGACGGGGCTCTGAGCAACCTGATCTAGTTGAAGATGTTCCTGCTCATGGAAGGGGGCTTGGACTAGATG
>NW_010524004.1:29455-85481 GCF_000687285.1 Phaethon lepturus
ATAATACCAACAAAGGAATGTACAAGAACAAGTGATGCCCGATACAGCAATTGCTCACCACCCCGTGATCGACAGCCCGTCCCCGAGCAGCGATTTCCGCCCCCCGGCCAACTCCAGTTTATGTACTGGGCATGACGTCGTATGGTAGGGAATATCTCTTTGGCCAGTCTGGGTCAGCTGTCCCGGCTGTGTCCCCTCCCAGCTCCCCGTGCACCCCCAGCCTACTCGCTGGAAGGCCAGCACAAGAAGCTGGACTGTCCTTGGCTGCTCAGCAGCAACCCAAAACATCAGCACACTATCAACAGCTTCTCATCCCAAATCCAAAACACAGTCCCGCACCAGCCTCTGCGAAGAAAACCAGCTCCATCCTGGCTGAAACCAGGACAATGACCTTAAAAAGTGCCTTCCAACCCAAACCATTCTATGATTCTATGATTCTATATGTCCAATGGCAATACCAACAATCCTTTTATATATTCCTGCTTTGAGAGGCAGGTTGGGCTAGAGAGCTCCAAAGATCCCTTCCAAACAGCACATTCATATTTCTGTAGTTATGCTAACTAGTGTTTATCAACTGTAAACTGATGACTTGTTAAGATGGAGACATTGGCAGTAGCAGAGATAAATCCCCATTCCATATGTTTGAGAACTTAAATCTCTAACTTGTTGGTTGATCACTCAATATTTTACCAAATAAACCATGTTGTGTTTGCTGTCAAGGAAAATTTGATTTAAAATAACCCTACCCATATTTACTCATTATTGCTTTCCTTCTGAGTTTACTGGGACATGCTCGCCTTCTTTGCTAGGTATATTCCAAACCAGATCAACAATAAATGCAAAAAAAAAAAAAAAAAACAAAAACCACCAGAACATAAATACTGTGATGTGCTTCATTTTTTGCAACAAGCACAAGTGAGGATGATACATTTTAAAAATCTTCACTGGTGGGACAAATTACCTTCTGCAGATTCCTTTCTCTTTCTCTGTCAACTATGGAGAGAGGTTAAATGTCTAGGTTCTTCAGGACACATACCTTCTAGGAGCAGAAGTTAGGTAAGATGAATGCCATAAGTATATTCAATAAATTAACATACTTTGGTTGTTGAATCACACCTAGGTTTATGAAGATGGAAATCCAGAACTCATATCTGATATTCCAGTTTGATTTTCCATGCCAGTTGGAGGGAAAACCTGGAGCCCAGCTAGAATTGAGCTAACTCGTCTGCTGTGTGGGCCCAGCACCATACAAAAACACTAAGAAAAGCTTAGTTTTAAATTAAGTTGAGGAACTAGCTGGAGATAAGGACCTCTTCACACTTTACTGCTTGCATGAGTCCATCCTGATTTGGGAAGTAAGACATTGTAATAGTATGGATGCAGCATATGGATGCATCTTATCCCAGTTGTCCTTAGCACCAGAGAGCAGCCCTGTAAATATTTAATTGGTATAGATGTAACCAACGGTGCCCTCCCCTGCCCTACCTCACTATTATGAGGCAGTATTAATTAAAAGTTCACCATCCAACTGGTATATTTAACAGATGCTCAATTTATTGTATTTCACTTTTTTCCATGGAAAATACCAAGGCGTTGAATTCTCCCCTTGCTGGATTGTCTGCAGGGGAACAGTCTAACATTTGAAGGCAATGAGACTATACATTAAGGAATGGGCTGTAAGTGAAACACGGTCAGCTCATGATTCACCCAGACAGACTCACCCTCCTCAGTTCTCACACTTCAGTGTTACAGAACAAGAGTCCCACTGTCTAGCATCCCCCCTAATTCTTTGGCTTCTCACTTTTTATACTTCGCAGGATTTATTCCAAGAGTGGAGGTGGTGGTGTTGGGAGATGAAATTGCTCTGTTTTTCATGAACAGAAGTTTTCAATGCGTAATTTACTACTGTATAATTAAGCTTCAGATTTTGTTTTTACTTGGAAATGTTTTAAAAGGAAGCCAGCTATCTGGTCAGATTTGTGATGCGCAGTTGATGAGAAACAGAAACCCAAAATGTTGATCAGAAATCCAGAAATGACTCAATAGAAAGAGGTCTCAGAGCCTCTGGAAGAAGGTGAGCAGAGGTTAGTGCTTCCAGTAAGCTTCCAGTATTGCCCCAGTAGATGTATACAGCAGTTAAGAGAGACCTCTTGTTTTGAACAACACAGGGCTGCCTGCTATAGGCAGGGAGTCTGGCCCTCTGCAAGTCCCTCCTTGCTGATGCAGAAGTGAAATATAAGAGGATGAGATTCGTGATACATTATCTACAACATGGCTGAACTAATCACCCCAGGCTCCCCTTGCGATTACTGGAGAGAGATAAGCTCCCTGGAGGACCTCTCTCCCCAGAGGTCCAGGGAGCAAGTTAACTGTCCTGCCCTGGACACCTTCTTAAGAAAATCACATCCCAGGTACCACAGCCTGAAAGCCTGTAAGGTCAGTTCAGATGATGACAGCTGGTTCATCCCATCTTCTGAGATGTATTTGAGCCTGCTGGGGGTACTTGTCTCCTGGAAGTGTCATTCTCTATTAAGGACAGAGAACGACTGGACAACTACTTAGAGGAAACCTATTAAATTTGGCTGAAGTTAGGTGAGATGTATCCTACACAGAAAGTTGAATCTGCTCATTCAGCGAGGTACTTTAGTTCATGAAGTTTTCCAGCTTGAAAGGAGTAACACAGAAGTTCTGTAAGTGCATTATTCTGCCCTTCTTTCCTCTTGGTACTTGTTTTTTAGGTCTACTGTAAAACCAATAAACAGAAAGGTGTAGTCTCTTACTGTGCCCCAATGAAATGACTAGAGAAAACCTAACAGACCAGGCACTTTCTCATTTTTAGATCTTCATGAAGCAGTCCCTTTGGTCCCACGTTAAATTCCTCCCATTCTATTTTGATGTTTAAATCACGCATAGTCATGGATAACCTCTCGGTTACCCAATGCAATCGTCTTTATCAGAATTTTATCTCCCTTGCAGTGTCTTTCCCAAAGCAAATATGCACTTGAGTTTCATAATCTCTAGTTGCTATGTAGGAAGTTCTTGTCTAGCTTATGGGGATTCCTACTTTTAGCACATCTGCAGGAAGAAAAATCACCTTGAAAGCAGGTTCTTTCACATTCATTTCATACAGAACTATCTACAGCTCTGTGAAAACTGTGGTACTTGTAAATACAGGACTTTGAGATGACCAGAAAAAAAAGAAAATCTCCAAGAAGCATAGACAAACACCCAAAAGGTGAGTCCACAAGGGGCAGCAAATATAATAATATCAGCAAGTCCCTAAATCTTTTTTTTTTTTCCAAAACACAAACCAGGAAGAAGATTTCTGTAATTTAAATTTTCCTAGGTTTTTACTGTTGATGGCTCTTAGAGACAGGTTGCTGGGCTATATGGGCCTCTATTCCTCTGTGTTTATTTCCGGAGTGTCTGCAGAAGTCAGTGGTTTTGGTTAGCTGGGGCTAGGACTCCTTCATAATGGGAAGTCTTCCAATACTTGTACTTCTGTGGGCTGCTTCTTGGAGGAACCCATCAGAGACTCAACTGAGATCCAGGTCTTAGTCGGTAAGTTACTGCAGAGACAAAAAGCATCTGACATCTGCCACTCTGTCTAAAAAGACAAACAGTATGAAGGAAAGCACAGCAAAGAGACCTGGTCAAGGTCAAAGAGCACCACAGTGCCAAAGGAACAACAGGACCCACGTTCCATCAGTCCTAGGTCGGTGTCTCAGCTGGGCTCATTACTGCAATGGGTTAAAAGAAGCTATTTGACCATAATACAGTCCAGTAGCATGGTGTTTGCTCCCAGGGCTTTGTTTTTCCAAATATGGCCAAGAGCCTGTCCTTCCCCTCCAGCAACTCGGGCCTTTGCTAGGTACAAAAATAGCAAAGCAGGCGAGACATCTAGTCGGCAAAACACTCGTGTTCCTTACCGTGAAGCATGGGGCAGCCATTTGCTATGAGCCGTCACTGTGAGGATCCTCTTTCAGAGGGTATGTCAGCGCGAGGGTTTCAAGAGGCTCTCCCAGGCCACATCTCTTCCCTTGGTATCTGGGTCTTGTTGATCCTGGCACACCACCTGGGAACAGGCAGGAGGCCAGCCTAACAGATTGGCATGTGCGCAGGCAGGGAAGGAAGCTGAGCATCTGGCTTTAAACACTGGGGCTCAGATTTCTCTCTGAGGGTGTTGACAGGAAAATGCATGCCGGTGCTCCGCTGCTGCAAGGACTGCTAAGGGAGTAGAATGTCTCCGAGGGATTTGTTGAGACAATTTCACTTCTGAGGTCTTTCCTTCCTGTCTCCTGATCATCACAGAGCCATAAAGAAGTCTGAAAGAGCAAGTTCATCTCTTGAGACCCCACAGATTCAGCAATGGCAAAGTCTTTCCATGAGCTCTAGAGGAGTTCAGATCTGTCACGTGAACGCCACGAGGCTCAGCAAGTGTAATTCTGTGTAGCTGATCACATTAAACTGGGTCTTATTGCTGGTGGACGTCCCTCCATGCCACAACTTCCCTCCAGCCCTAAGGACAACAGCTGGCCGCTAATGAAGAACTCATCTGCTGCATCCTCCCTAAAATAGGAGCAGGACAAGGGAAAATTAAAAAGCCCTAAGAAATAAGCAATTAACAGAGGTGAGGTAATGAGTTCAACATAACCTTTGTTTCCCCAACACCTGGGACTGGATTTGTCTTATCATCTTTAGCCATCTAAAGATAGGCAGACAGGTTAAGCCCATCCTTTTGGCTCCCACCACACTCTAGGCAGTCAAAAAGAGACCCCCAGACTCTTGATGCATCTTGCCTTAATACAGATGAAGCAAATCACCTCCTGGAGGTGCCTGTGTCTCTCCCTTGGCTGCAGAGAGCTCGGATTTACCTTGGACCTCTTAGACGACTGACCCTAAGCAAGATGAATTCCACACTATTATTACAATTCCCTTTTTCCACGTACTCAAAAGTAATAACTTACTCACAGCTTTTGGCAGAATTCAGCATTGTTAAACAGTCTGAGACCCTGGGACGAGAGACTTTAATGGCAACGTATTATCTAGACACGGCTGTTGCAATAATTTTGTTCCTTACTGCTCTAAAAGGCTTTCCAGAGCTGCTAAGGAATGACAGAAAGGTTATTTAATAGCAAGGGCTTGGCTTCTGTAGAGGCAGCTGTTTCAATGACATCAGTATTACCAGTCACAAATTGAACCATTTGCTGCCTGCATCACCACGGAGAAGGAGAAAAGGTGGTATCCCTTTTGACTTATTAAGAACTGATGAACATAGAAATTGCGGGGCTGAGGGAAGGGCCCTCTACTATTGCAAAAATTGCGGTGCCATTTCCTCTAATGGGTTCATTTTTCTGAGCAACTGCTCTGTGATGAGGATGGGTATGGTGAGAACCCACATAATAAAAAGCATTTGTACTGAGTTACTAACATTTCGGAGGGAAAGGAAAATATGTTTATTTTTCAATGAAATTTTTTTGCATAAAATTCCAACTGAGAGAGAAGTTGATGGGAAAACAAAGCCAAAATATTTCATCCTGTAGACAGAATTTTTTTTAATTTATAGTTGTCAAAAAAAAATAGAATTGAAGAATTAAATATTCTGGTGACATTTTTCAAGGAGTAGAAAATCAAAATATTTCATGTTAAACAAAAATTAATGTCAGCAAACACTTTCTTATTTCTACCAAAAATTGTCACCTAAACAGAATATTTTCCAAAGCCTTTTTCCTCCTAAGTCTTAGATCACCACAAGATCATCTTTTCCCTCAGGAATGAGCATGATAAGACAGTCAAACATCATCAATAAAATTATTCAGACTGGTGTTGGCACAGCGACAGGAGCTGTGGGCATTTTGTGGGTTTCAGAAGTAAGTCTGGATATGGTTTGCACACATATGTGAACCGGCGGGAGCCCACAGATCTAAGATCTAGCTTCTCCCAGACAGTTGTGGACCAATTTTGGACGGGTTCCATCCACAAGCTGTTCCTCAGTTTCTCCATCCTTCGAGGGTCGCTACACTCCCTTTCTCATGTGGTTGGGAAGTTTTATAGGCTCCTGAAATTGGGGAGAACAACTAGACTGAGTAGATCAAGGCTCCATGAGGACCTGCATCCACATCTGGTGGGGAAAGCTGTGTATTAAACCCACATCTTATCAGTGTCTAAAGCAAGAGACTGAACCAGACATCCCTGCAGCTATACACCCAGGGACTGGAGGTGGAAACATGCCACGCATGGTTTAGGTACAAGACAGATTGTCCCCCAAAGAGGGCCTTCTCCCCAGCTTTCCACAAAGCGTCCCTGGTTTCCATGAGATGTGATGCTCCAGGGAGAAGGGGCGGTGGACAGAGAAGAAACCTGCTTAATATGCTAAGACGAGGGAAATGGCGTGTAAATCAGAGCTGTCATCCCTTTCCTGACCCACGCTGCGGCACATACTTCTGTCCGAAAGTATGTTTATACTGGAAAACAGATATATGTCCAGATTGCAAATACATAAGTGAAGTGTAGAAAGAGAGCCAACACTTCTTCACTCCAGACCCTGGTGTCTGAATTATCCTAGGTTTTACACCTGGGATATAAATACCTATATATGTAAGTACAAATACACACGCACACACTTACTTGTGCAGTCACAGATATGAGAAGATGGCTAAGAACATTGAGAAGACGGCTCTCCTGCTGCCGGAGCTGGTCTGGTTTCAGTCCTGCACCTGAAGCATCATGAACATCACGCAGTTGCCTCTCCAGAGCATTCCCCCAGACAGAGCCAGCTTGCAACCAACAAATTTAATTCCCAGCACCCCATCTTTGCCACTTTGAGCTGAGCTCCTTCAAGCTATCCGGGTGTCCGTACTCCATGTGTCACAGGAATTCTGACATCTGGCTCCAGGCAAAGCCACTCCGGGTCCCCTGTTCTGCATCAGTGCTTTGGGTTTGAGAGTTGTTATCCCCGGAGCAGTGCCAGGTCCGAGCTGGTTGTGGACCTAACTGCAGTTGAAGGGGAATATCTGCTATTTTCAGGTAGGGCCTAATACTGAATTTATATTATGTTTATGGTGGGTCTCAGTCCCATGTGCCTGTGATCTGTGGTAACAGAATGGGGGACCGAAATGTAGGCTTCTCATCGAACAGCAGCTTGGAAGCACGGGTTGGCTCAAACGAACTTTAAGCTAGTTCCTCTGGGGCAAATGCCAGGGTGTTAATGGACTGTTAGAGCTAATGCTCACCAGCACTGGGTCTTCCAGGGGACAGGTTGCTCCTGGAAGGTGGTCACAACGCTACTGCAGCCAGAAGGGTTTTAGCTGAGGGATGTTTGCCACCACCTGGTTACACAACACCTTGTACTTCCTTTGTCGAGGTCAAGCTCTGCAACAGGGAGTGACACCTTCCAGCGAGGCTCCTCTGAAAGCAAGGCTTCATAAACAAGCATGCCCTCAGTAAAACGCTTGCTCCTGCTTGGTCATTCCCCTATATCTGACAATGCCAGTCACCAAAAAAGATTAAAATAAAAATTAAAAAACTGAAGGACAAGCCTGTGTGTGAGGGAGCCCAAAGAGAGGGACAGTTTTGACTCTTGCTCCATATGTGAACCTCAACCTCAACCTCTGCCTTAGTTAATTACTACATTTGCCTGTTGCAACCAGCACATCACCAGTTCTAAGCCCTTCCTGGCTGCAGGAATGTTCTGTGATCCTCTTTTGGGCCCGTCAGGCAGGGGCAACGGGTGGGGCGGAAAGGAGATCTCCCATTCTCCAAGGGAGAGGGATCTGCCCATTGCAAAGCTCCAGAGACTGCGGACAGCCGCAGTCAAGGGTAAAGAGCTGTAGTCTGGAGGGAGTTCCTGCAGGAGTGAACTCACACGCTGTAAAGCAGCAAGTGCTTAAGGCCAGACCCCATAAATCCACCAAATTAGATGCTGGTGACATTATAGACCCGTTTTGTTAGTTTTTCCAGCTGAGCTGCAGACCACAGAAAATGATTTATACTCCAAGAGTTGGGATGGTGGGGGAAGGGAGAGCAGGATGGGGGGAAGGGGGCAAAGGGGAGTGACTCAGTATTTAAATTTCTAATCGATTCTTTTCTTCAGGAAGGAGGAGGAAAAGAAAAGAGTAACTTGTTCTTGATGCTGGGAAGATGAAAAATACAAATTGAGGGTAAAGGGGAACCAGAAAGAAAGAGCTAAAAATCTTCCTTCCAAGCGCCATCCGGAGGGGAGTGAGGCACCAGCTACTCTGGAAGGGGCAGAGCACAAGCTGCAGCAAGGACAAAGCAAAGGGGAGGGGAAGATGCGGAGCCCGGGTGCACCACGTGCGTGGCACGCCTGGCGTAGAGGCTCGTGGGAATATTACACAGAGCTCATTGGCCTCCGACACAGACTTAGCAGAAGACAACCTTGAGAATACCATCAAAATGCTTTTTCCTCATCTTGAAAACTAGGTGCCAGTGTTTGCGTGGTTGACATGGAGCGCTGAGCTGGAGGGGAAAGAAACCACCTTGGCTTTAACTCGACTAAAAAACCAAACTGTCTGTGAGAGTAACCACTCGTCTGAGAAAAACTTCAGAAATCTGTCTGAAGACTCTTGCCTCTCAGTAGTTACCTGGGTTTTGTTGGAGAAATAAGACTTGTCCAAGGGTCATCCACAGCTGAGACTACACTGAGTCATTCCCCGTGCATGTTACCCGTCATGTGGTCAGAGATGGATGTCCTACAAAACCAAGTGAGATGACCAGTCCTTCAAGACCTGCACCACTCATTCCTGAAACGGCCACCTGCAGAGGGAGAGTGTTACGCAGTAGTAAGATCCACTGAGCTGTGAGTCAGAAGTGGTTGGGTCTTCTACTGACTACTGCCAAGCACATTATTTAAATAACTGAATAAAACCTGGCACATGTTTTCTTAATTTAAAAATTAAGAATGATCACAAATTTTCCCTTCCAACTAGTCTGATAGAAATTTGGGGGGCTTTTTTTAGCTAAATAAACTCTTACACTTTGCAGAAAGGATCTTTTCCTCTGAACTGAAAAGAGAAAAAAAAAAAAAAAGAAAGTTTAATCTTGGACCAAAACAATTTCAATATTCATTTTTAACTAAGAATAAAAAAATATTTTGCTGTTAAATGACTAAAAGTATATTTTCTTCAAAACATTCTCTTTAAGCACAACAGAAACTTCTCACTGAGCTTTTCTGCTCCCTCAACTCTGGTTTATGGATCTAGACAGAAATCCTACACTATGTTAGACGTCAGTGGTACCTAAATGCAGTTCAGTTAAGCCGATATCTTAAACAGGTCAAATACATCATACACTAAATATTTCTCTCCCCTGGATAATTCAACTGTAGAGATTCAAGATGAGGTGGGTCAATCCCTGTCCTGTATGAATCTCAGTTCTTAACCACGAGGACGACTGCTGACTGCAACAGTTAGAATTTACCACTATCTGCTTTTCCCAAGCTTCAGAGTAACTGCTTGGCATAGCCTGTGCAAGCTGCCACAGCGTTGGCATCTTCTGATGGATTTCCCTAAGATCAGCAGGTCGTGGCTGTATTGGATCTGGCTGGTGTGGAGTTCACAACCACACCAGCCAGATTCAAGTTCAAGTTCAAGGAAACCCCGGTGTTTCGGCTACTGCTGAGCAGTGCTCAAACAGCATCAAGGCTGTGTCTCCAAAGGGTCAGCAAGAGGCTGGGAAGGGACATAGCCTGGACAGCTGACCCAAACTGACCAAAGGGATATTGCACGCCATATGATGTGCTTAGCAGTAAAAGCTAAGAGAAAGGAGGAGGAGGAGGGGCTTTCGCTATCAAGGCATGTGTCTGCCGAAGCAACTGCTTCCCATGCTGGGGCTTGTCTTTGCTTCCACATGTGGCCTTTGCTTTTCTTTATTAAACTGCCTTTATCTCAACCCATGAGTTTTTCATCTTATTTTCTCCCCCTGTCCTGCTGAGCAGGGGGAGTGAGAGAGTGGCTGGGTGGGCACCGGACAGCCAGCCAAGGACAGCCCACCATAGTGGTCTGACATGGCCGACGGGGCAATGAAATGTAAGCAGATCCTCACTACCGTGTTAAAGTCCTGGGCTGTGCCGCCAAAAGGGATTAGGAGCTCAGAAGGACCCTGTCAGAGGACACATGCTCAGTGGAAGCAGCTGCAGAGCATCCCATGCTCCCTTCAACCAATCAAGTGAGTCTTCCAAAGGGCTTATGTGTTCTTGTTTTCTCTCTCCCTCAGGTCATTCCCAGGCAAAATGAAGCTTATACTGGAAGTGGAGAAGTCTGACTGAAAAAAAAAAAAAAAAAAAGCATTTTTGCCGATGAGGAGAGACTGAGTGGTCATGTGCCAAGGGGCACGAAGAAAGTTCTAGAGAAAGTTAGGACTTAAACATGGAACTCTGGAGTAACAGACCACTAGTTCATATTGTCCTTTCTCAACACACACAAAAAAGGTGATTTTCCTTTTCCTTTTTTTTTTCAGTCCTATAGTTCAAGTTGGTTTTCTTCCCCAGCTGGGCCTTAATTCACCTCCTTGTTATCTAGCATTTCTCTGCACGCTTGATACTTGCACAGTCTTAATCACTACTTAACTTACTGGATAATACCAGAACAGCTTTGGAGGCAGTGGGGAATATATGGGTAAATCACAGCTGTTTCCCAAGCTACCTATTAAACTCTTTCACCAGCAAACTAACCCCTCTGACATTGTATTGTCATTATTTTCAAACTCTAAACATATTTGTTGACTTTGTTTTTATATATAGGATTCCTCCACACCCTCCAATCTCTCTTCTTTACCCTCTGTTGCTGAAGGGGTTTCTCTGAACAGATATGGACTCCCGCAACATAGATGTTGCCATCTGGACAACGTTCCTAAATGGAATAAGAAGGATATTTGAGGGGAGCATTTAATCTCCTTCAAAAGTGGATATCTAAAAATAGGTCTAATTAATTAATTGCAGCCTATAAGTGATAATTCTTTCCACTGACTATAAAGTGAACTAGGGGTAGCTAGTTTAGGCGGAGACCTCGACACAATAGATACCTAAAATGTGATAAGACCTGTCTCAGTCACTGAATTTTCTTTCTCACAACCTGAAATACGCGCTGTTGAGTTTGTGATTCCTCTCAGTCTAGTACCTAGCCATTTAAATCAGAATAGGATACTATATATGTAAATAAAATGTTATTTTTCAAACAGGCAGATAAAAGGAGTCTTGCTACCTTCCCACTTCACAAGAAAAACAGAAACATGAGACAAGCAACCCTAGGAGAAGGTTTGTGGAAGAGACGGGAGTTGTATCTAATTCAGATTAGGAGAAATATAATTGGAAAAGCAGTCCCACTCTGAAATGTCAACCTTTTTGGTCAAAAGATACCACATAGAAGATAGGGATGAATATTTATGGTGAAAAGCGATCTCTCTTTCATCCTAAATTGGAAGTAAGAACTGTAAGAAAGTTTCTATAAGAATGAAATCTGGGACATTTCAGGGAGCTGCAACATTTTTTTCCCAGACAAGTTCCATATAAATAAAACCTTTTCCAGGTTATCGCAACAGTACTGCTCCGTTCATTCCTGTTTAGTCTGGATTACCTGCTAACGATGGAGGTTTGACAAACATTTGGGAGGGGATTAACCTCATCTAACTTTAAATTCAGGTACCTATAGATAAGCTACTCCATATTGATTCCCTTAATAACCTATAAAGAAAAATTAGCAATGAGTAAGGAGCATGTCTCTTCTCATCCAGTTCCTGTTCCTATTTTAGGATGGGATGGGTCACACCTGTGGAGTGTAACTCATTGTGGAGCTCCATCGACCTGGAATGAAACGGGCTGTCAGTGCAGATGTAGATGTCTGTATTTAATCAGATATCTGTAACTCATTGTGGAGCTCCATTGACCTGGAATGAAACGGGCTGTCAGAGCAGATGTAGATGTCTGTATTTAATCAGATATATTTCCTGGTAGAAGCCTGATCTTCACAGATGCACACAGGCAAGATGTACTTAAGACCATCATATGATACACACAGAGAAATCGAACAAGAAGATGTGATCAGGCCAGAGTCATAAACCACACAGCTACCACCTCTGCTCACGTAATTCTGATAACCACATATAAAGCTTTGAAAACCAAGATATTGTCCTTCTGTCAGTAATGTGCTTGAATAACAAGGAAGAAAAAATAGCTGAAACAAGATTTGAAACATTTTCTTTTTGACTGCCATTTTGACATGTGAAGAAAAGAGAACGGCATTAAAATGAAAGGAAAACGTTTCCCCTCTGTTTTTTGTAAATATCCTAATGGAACATTTTGACCTGATTTGAAAGATTTTGACGAGCTCATGTTGTGATGTGAGTGTCGGGTTGCCCAGCAATGCCAACCCATACAAGGAAGCAGGCAGGATCCTGCATTCGAAATGGCTTTGGGTACAAATAAGGGCTGTTTTCTGCAAGTAGTCCAGAGTCAACGGGAGATTTGGAGATCAAGGAGAAAGCACTAGCCTTTATGAGGTGAAATATTTAGTACCAGCATTTAAGGGCTGAAATATCTTTTTAAATATGCTCTTAACTATTATTTACTCAGTGATTTATAGCTCAGTTCACCATGCAGCAAAAAAGTTTGTTCTTGCTGTGACCAACTAAAGCGCCCGTTGGGTGTCACTTGCTTCCTCATCCTCCTCTCCTTTCTTTCTTTCTTTCTTATACTGGACATTGCTTTTATAGCTCCCTCATAGCCCTAAGTCCAAGGTCGACATGAGTTTCTTGCCCACCTTTACAGCCATTACATTCACCAGAATCACCAGTCTTGAAAGAGTTAACATCAGTGTGACCTTCCAGGGCTTTCAAGATAAAATTTGCATATGACACCAATGCAAAAGAGGAGGGATGATCT
Source organism: Phaethon lepturus (assembly GCF_000687285.1). Taxonomy (NCBI): domain Eukaryota; kingdom Metazoa; phylum Chordata; class Aves; order Phaethontiformes; family Phaethontidae; genus Phaethon; species Phaethon lepturus. The sequence continues at coordinate 42,351 of NW_010524004.1, forward strand.
TGTAGAGAAAAGTTTTCAGGGTCTCTTCAAACTTAGGCAAACATCACAGTATTGGCTTGTTGAGAAGTTTATCACAGCAGCCACAGACCATAAAAATATAAACCCAGAAAGATGGATCTAGTCTATGGGACCTGTGACAGCCCACAGTGAAAGCTTAGGCCCACGGGAGGACTAGAAACACATGGATGGGACAAGGTAAAGGTGTCACCTGAGAGTGCAGGTGGAAGGTCCCCGTGCCTTTACAGCTGGAAGACCAGGGTGCCAGGACATTTCCCTGGGTACGATGCATAACTCAGATCTAGTAATTGCACAACGGCTACGTAGGGAGCATGGCTTCACTATATTTTAAGACCCGTCTTTGTTGTTGAAGTCTGTTCCAGGTCTGTGCCAGAGCATTAAAGGAGGGGAAAGGATTTTTACCTTGTGTGCATGTGAGAGTAGATTTTGATGAAAGAAATTGTGAATTTTGAGCATTTTTCTGAGCATGTTGTTCCCATCTCATCCCCCAGCTCACTCCAAGGCAGTGCTAATTCCCATATCCTGGGAACATTAGGTCAATTGTTTGTCAAATTACCCAGGTGAGTTCACACTTGCAATGAGCTCGCTTTCACCTGAGGCTGCAGCTGGGGTCCGGGCAGGCCCTTGCTATTCCCTGTTTTTATCCAGCCAGGCATTGTTCCGTGTAGTGCTTTCCTTTGGAAGAGTTGGGCAACCCATTACAAATCCTTGGGAAAGACTGACCTCTTCTGGGAAGCTGAAATGCAGCCACTCAGGGAACCTGAAACCAGCCATTATGCCCTGGAATTTCCCCCGGGCATTTTGGGCAACAAACTTTGGCATCGGCTGCTAAACATTTTCAACGATTTTTCTAGAGATGCTTTCTCAAAGATGCTTTCTGCTTGCTGGCTGTTTAAACCCCAAAGGATTGTGGGGTTACACTACTTAATTTTATATTTTCCCTCACATCCCTCACACTTATTTTTAAGTTCAGTGAGGTTTTCTCAATCCATTCCACTCTGTATCATCCTCCAGCTTCTCCTTTCTGCTTCTTCCCTAATACTTCAGCCCTTTTCCTGGTGCTCACCGTTGTACATAATCCCAAACTCCTAGTGTTTCCATTGAAATGATCAGTCCCTTTGGCATGTTGACGCTTTATTGCCTGTAACTTTTGAGTGATCTCTGCACTAATTGCATCTACATCACTCAGAGTTGCACCACGGTGTAAACACAGGTCCTTGAAACAATATAATAGTATAGTTAATAGGTGTGCTGGTCTTTTGCTTGGGTGGAGTGCTGCACTGTGCAGTACAGTGATATGCCCATGTTATTTATTTATTCCCTGGTAACCTGAGCCATTTGTGGTTTTTTCCAGGTAACACAGGGCACAACGACCCTCCCAGGCATTTGTAGAGGGTTCTAGATGGCTGGAAAACCATCTTGACTGCAGCTTAATGTACAGCACCAACAAGCAATCTGCTAATTAAGAGGTACCATGTCAAGCTGCTGACAATCCCTTCTGCAAGCTGCTGTGTTTCCCTCAGCATATTCCTGTTGGAGCACCTTCCCATATTTTGGTATCAGCAGCACTAACATTTGGCACCTCCCAAAGCAGAGAGTTCTGCTTCAGTCTCAGAGGAGCCAGTCCTGCCAGGGGTGCCTGGATGAAGCTGGTCAGCTGGGGCCACATGTCCCATGATGTTTCCTCTTGCTCCCAAAATGTGCTGGCCACCAAGACAACTTGAGCTGGGATACAGCTGGGGGATGCTGTGGGTTTTGTGTGCATGCCATCAGGGCCCTGGCCACACCAATGACTATTAATTGTCCTTACAAGCCACATTTGGGACATCCACCCCAAATCAGGCTGACCAGGAGCAGGAGTTTGAGCTTATATCCAGCTCCTGGGCTAAAGGGTAGAGCATGTGCAGATGGTCAGGGCGATTAAGGTCCATTGGTGCATTCATGGACTTGAAACATATGTCTTATGGAGGATGGAAATCTGAGCAGGGATTTTTAGGAGAGATGCAGCCTCTGCACATCTGACTTTACAGACCTGGCCACCAGAATCATAGAATCACAGCATCACAGAATCATCAAATCATCGAATTGTCTACTTTAAGTTGGAAAAGACCCTTAAGATCATCAAGTCCAACTGTTAACCTAACACTACCAAGTGTTAGAAGGATGTTAGAAAATGAAAATGTCCCCTGAGTTTGCAAAACCACCTGATTTTTGCACTCCAGTATAATGAACAATAACTTTCTAAGTGTTATTTAAATTCTCAGTCATAGTTTAGATCATTCTTTACACTTCAATGACTTTAAGAGCCCAGCTTTGACATGTCTACTCTGTTTCATTGTCCCTTTTGAAAACAGATTATTTAGGGACATAAGAGTCTGGTCCTGGCATGCACTCCCTTTCATACTGTGAGCAGGGCCAGCTCTTGCAGAGGAGACTTTGGAAAAATCTGTGACCTGCTAAGGCTTGTCCCAGGTCTCTCATAGATAAAGATTGCTTCAAACTTGAAGTTTAATAAAGCCTTTTAATCCATTCATATTTAGTGATGGAGTGCCTGTTTTTCTAGCCAGGTAAAAGTCCAGTCCTTGAATCTTGTTCATTCCTGCGTTAGTGCACTCCATGGTCTACTTCCATAGTGTGTGGAAAAGCATTTCCTTTTATCAGGTTTATTCTCCCTGACTTTTTATTTATGTTGACTCTGTCGCCAAGGTGTCTTTGCCATGCGTCAAGGTGCTAGTGGTGTGTACGTACACACATACAAAGCAAAACATGGTCCTGCCCAAGGGACCTCACTCGTAACTCCAGCTGTTCCCTCTCAAATCCATTGAGAAGACCAATGGTATTTTTGGTATTTTTGGCCTCATGAGGAATTATTATGCACTGAAATAAAAAATCAGAGAGAGACTTTGCAGTTAACTCAAGGTGAATAAGAGGATACTGAACTGCCCAGTCTAATCTGTATGGTCCATGCCCTCCAGGACCTCAGTGAATTCCAGCAGCATGTGACAAAGACCCTCAGAGGTTACAGGGGATGGGATGGGATAAGTGACCAACAATATTTGCCTGTATAGAGAACAAACATCCAAGCAAAGCAAGTCTTTCCAGGCCAGGGTTATTGATATTTAAACCACAGAACTTAATTAAAAATGAAGGTAATTAAAGCCAGATGCAAGAAAGCTTTTTTTTTTTTTCCTGCATACCATGTTGTAGACTCATAGCATGACTCACGGGGAGAGAGCAGTAAGTCAAGGTGACTGGGAACATTCAAGGAGCGATTATCTGGGATCATTAGTGGGGCTGGTGGGTGGCAGCTATAAACTGGGAACAGATCCTGATGAGGTGCATGGCCTTTAACTCCTCTGGTATGTAACGAGAGCCGTAAATCTCCCCGTTACAGGCAGCAGTGATGCGGGTGTATTCAGCCAGCAGCCTTGCTTTAATTTCTTTGTGACATCAAGAGAAGAGGAAGGGGACCCTCGCTCCAGGACCTGAGTGACCTGAGCCTCCTGAAATGGGTGAAACTGCCCATTTGCATGTGGGAATTATGTGCAGTGATATGAAGGCTGAAAAGGCAAACTCTGGTCCAAATAGCTTTGGTATGAACCTTGAGGAACTACACAGGTTTCCGGGGATTTACGCCTCTCAGAGCAGAGTCTGGAGTTTTGTATCTAAAAATCCCTGCACTTGTCCAGAGCTGTTTTCCTTCCCTTCTGTATATGTCTGAATGTTTCAGAGAGGACAGAAGACCGAGTGTTGATATGGTACCAAAACACTGATCTGACCTGTGGTGATCCAGGTATGAAACCCAAGCCTGGGATGACCTCTACATCCAATGAGTCCCCTAACAGGTCCCAACAGTGGCTTACTGTATGAGCTGGAGCAAGCCGTGTCCTTTCTCTGTGCTCAGTGTCCCTCACTACAAATTTGAGCTACTCATATTCTCTGGAAGATGGTGGATTTTGAAAATCAATTAGGACTTGATTCATTTTACCTAATATTAAATTACTATTTACCTAATACAAATTAAACAACTCGGGGAAGAAAAGTTGGGTGGTATGAAGCAGCCAGGAGACTACAGCTACTCTGAGTCAGGAATTGTTTGCAGACACTTCACAGTCTACCTCCTCCAGCTGTCGTGAATGAAAGATCTATTTTCCTTCTTGAAAATGCTGGTTTAGGTGCTTGTACAATGATTTCCTAGCTCATTTCAGCCCAAGTTAATTGGGTTCATTTATGCAGCTAGCATTTTTCAGGAGCAGCTAAAGATGTGCTAACATGACCAGTGCCATGCACTGGGCTGGAGACAGGACTTTCCACTTGCCTCCAGACACTGAGAATTTTAACAGTTAAAAATCCAAAATCTGAGGTCTTCTGGTATTTCGCAGCTCTCCTGGACAACTATCCCTGAACATGCCTGGTGTAAGAGTTTCTGCTTCTGGCAGCAAGAGCACTTATGTACTGCAAAGAGATTGCCTACAAATCATTGGCTTCAAATGGACCACATCTCTGAGAGGAATTTCCACCGCTTTTCTGGGCACCGATCACAAGGTTATTAGCCATCTGCAAACCCAGACTGATTATGAGCTCACCACCTCACCGGGCTATCTCGTATTGCAACCGTCCAACTTTCAGACTCAGTTTTTCCCACTTCTGGAGTTGGACACGTTCCCCAGTGACTATCTCCATTAGCGATAAATCAGGAGGTTCAGTTTTGTCACTCCATGAGTTCTCTGCCTGTTCCAGAGTTTGCCAGATTTAAGCCAATACCAATGCGTATCTGCCCTTTCACATGTCTACTAAATATTGAGTAGCCTGTGTTCCTTCCACATTGACTTCTCTGCCCAAGCCCAAACAAGAAGTTGCAGTTAAACTTTGTTCCTCCAAACTTTTGGCTGCAAGTTTTCCATCTAGCCTTTTTCAGTTTATATATACGTCTCTTTCCCAAACTGGGTGAATGCTTTCGCATAAACACACTAGACATAGCTGGTAAGCCTTGGCAAGCTTTAATTTTTTTTCAAGGGGAAAAAACATTGCCTTTTAGTAGCCAGTTTTCTGAATATTCCCAGACATTGACAGAAATGCTTTTGTTAATTTTTTATTATTTTCAAGATCCCTCAATTTGCAGACTAAATATGTATTTCTTTTCTTGGTTCTTCCTAGCTGGCTCATGTTGTAATTGTTTTTCTTTCTGAAAAGCTTGAGGCTCTTTGTCTTGCAGTTTTAAATCCTCTTTTATAAAGTCTTGGATGATTTCACACTCCATGAGCTGCACCATTATTTCCTCCTTGAAGATCAAGCCACAGTTTCCCTTTTTGGACAGTAGAACCCACTGCCAGTGCCAACACTGGCATTTTTCATGGTGAGAAATTAGCCAATTTTTAGGGTTTTGAGAAATGAGCATCAGGTATTGCAAGGATCAAACCTGTGAATTTACAGTGACTGCAGCTAAGATTCCATTTCGCAGAACGTGGCAGCAAAAGGTTCTTTTCTCTCAGTTCAAAATCTCTTTCTAGGTAGCAAAATTGTTCTCTTATTTAGATTTTTTTCTCAAGTTCATATAATCAGCATTGGGTTTTTCTCTGTCTCCTTGACATTCCTGAATATGCACCTCGGTTTATAATTAGACCCAAATAAACCCTACCATTAGCTTTACAAGTAGGTTCTCATAATTCCAGATTAAATTGTTGAAAAGCAATTTAATGGATATTCATTTACATTTATCCTAAAAGATTGGTATGCTCCCCTAAAAATATTTTAAGCCTAAATCCTATGACAATGACTGACATAATTTAGCCGTTAGACCACATATCTGAACCGGAGAGATCCGTATTGCTAAAACCTGGAGGTCCTGCTCTCTCCCCCGTCTATCCCATTCTTCCCTTGCCTCAATGAGATGAAACACACTGTGCTTTGCTGCTGCAAAGCTGCAATTGCAGCTTTCTGTGTTCTGCAATTACAGTGTGTTATCCCTCATGGTTAAAAAGTCACAAGACTGTCTATAAAACCATTAGCATTTTCATCAACGAAAAGTCAAGACTTTGGACTTTGATGGTAGCCTTTTTGAGACTTGCTTGGCAATTACACAAGGTAGGAATATGCTTCTGGCTCCCAATGAAATCTGAGGTTTTCCCCAAATCACCAGATTCCGAGAGTAGGGATTTTCTCAGAAAAGAAAAAGAACAAAAAGAAACATAAAATATTTCAAAACTTCTTTTTAGGAGTGAGCAATTGTGTTTATCGCATGCTTGCTTTGTTGTCTCTGATCTGTTTTGAACCCTGAATGTTTGAAGTGCTTAAACACTTGCTTATCTTGGAACATATGGTACCACTGATTTCTGTGAGAATGCCGATGCACTCACAAAGTTACGCACATGCTTAGAAATGCTTTGTTGGAACAAAGATAAAGGAAAAGACTTGAATATAAATTCTACTGTCTGAAAAAGACTGCGGAACCATCCACTCCACACCACCCACGTCCATTGAAACCAAAACTTTTATTTGCATTTTCCACTTTCTATTCTCTTTTTCCTCTGCCAAATTTCAAGAAAATTTTCCTTCTGCTTTTGTCCCATTTGCACTTACCTTTTTTTTTTAATTATTTCTTACAGGGTTAAACTTCAGGAGTTTTTATAGGTAGAGTCCTGACTTCAGCATTCTTCCCACCTTTTTGTTCTAAGAAAGCTGATGCAAAGAATCTCCCAGAAATACTGGTCCCCTTTCAACTGGCTGCAGACGGGTTTGGATTAGGCCCAGTCCTTGGTGACAACCATGCTTCCACTAGCTGGTGAAGTTGCTAAATCAAGATTACTGGGTACAGCCACCCCGACATCTTTGCAGTTCAGGATTTCAAGAGCATGTTCATTTTTCAATCCTACTTGTGGACTGGATTGACTTTGGATGCCTGTTGCATGTGCAAAGCAGGAATCTGACACTAAGCCAAAGACTGTCTTTTCAGAAATATTGTCCTTCCCTTACACAGTGGTTTGCTTCGCCTGCAGATTTTTTCTCCTATAACTGCAAGCAATCGAAAGGTCTTTTGGTAAACAATATACTGTTGATTATAAATTTAACAGTGCTGTATAATACTTGGCAAAAGGGCTGCTTTCTTCCATCTGAACAATAAAAAAGATTGAGCTGCTGTTTCAGATGTGGTATGCATATGCCTGGTGAACTCCACTCCTTGTGAAGATGCACCTCCATCTTCTTCCACACTATGGCCTACATCTTCCTACCTCTGACCCATGTTGGGCAAAAGGATAGAAGAGCAGAGGTCTTACACCTCATTGCATCTTCTTCAGGCAAGGACTCTGAGCATATTCTGGCAGAATAAGAAAACAAAAAGTTTGGTCTTAGGAATTTAGGACGATATGCAACAAGAATGAAAATTAGCGGCTCGTCTCAGCCACAGAGGAAATTTAATGTGTAAAGATACTCTTGGAAGTCAGAACCTAACCTCTACATGGCTGGATGCCCACTCTGCAGTCACAAAGCTGGAGAATGAAATGAGGTACAGGTGATGAGCAGATTCAAATCTCCACTGGCTGCACCTGAGATTATATCAGATTAAATCCCAAATACTAGAGATTTGGGGCATAGTCAGGCTCATTGATCTAGTTGTGGGGAAGTTTGAGGAAAGAACAGTTGTGTTTCTCATACTCATGAAATTAAACTTGATGGATCTGAAGAGGAGCTGATCTTTTCCCTCTTCAGCCACAAGACTGTATAGTTGCACCAATTTTAGTAAACTGATTGTGCCAAGGAATGTTCCCAGGCACTCAAACCTAACTGAGTACTAGTAAACTGTTGGAACAATCCCTGGCACAGTTTTAGTCATGGTCAACTATCATCTCCCCAAATCATTCCTGGACACTCTTTGGGAATTTGAATATTGCAGGGACTGAACCCAAAGGCAATTGAGATGTGGCTACTCTTTTCTGGAGGTAAAAGAGCTTAATAGTATAAATGTGGAACTTTTTATACCATCGCCTCGGGACCAGAGAGCAGACCTTCAAGCCTGGCTGGGATTGTCATGGCAGAACTCCTGTCTTCAGGGGATTCAGGCTTGTGTACAGCAAAGAAAACAATGGACCTGATCATAATATAATTTCCATAATTTATTAAAGGATGAGACTTTCTGCCTGTTCTGTTAATCTGATTAAAGTAGGCTGCTGAAATTGGTGGGAATAGATGCCAGTGTGGGTGTGACTGTGTGACGCAGACACACTGGAACTGGCCACTGGGATGAGGAAAACATCTCCTTCCCTGTCTGCCTCAGACCAGTACATTTTTGCCAAGCAGTTCTGCTCACTGTGGGTCATAAAGCTAAATGAGATCTGAAAACCTCAATAAACTAGATTAAAATAAACTTTTGGATAAAGGCAACGTGAAAGACCAAAAGGAAGAAATGTTGTGCTTATGAGGAATCATTAAAAAGAATACAGCTATTCAGCGTGGATGGTTGGGAGATGGCAGAGGGCTATAAAATTATGAGGGGAAAAGAAAAAGGGATTGGCTGTTACTGGTTTCCTCCAGTGCAAGAACCGGAGAGGATCAAATTAAATAAGTGTGTGGCATGTCCAATACTTGAACACCCTTACCACAAGATTCTGTGGATGCCTACATCCAGTATGGTTCAAAAAGCAGATTTAGCTATGTCTCTTAAACAAGGATACTTACCTCCAGCCATGAATTATGGGAAGACGAGGCATTATCTGGGAGAAGAGCACCTCATACTCGCCCTGCTGTTACATTCCTCCCTGTAAGGAATCAGCTGATGTCCTAGGCAAGTGGGTCTTCGGGCTGGCCCAGTGTGGCCATTTCTATGGTCAAACATAGCTTTGGGGAGGGAAACCTATTCCAGCCACCAACCTGGAAAGTGAAATTCCATGGAACTACATCTGCTGCTGATAAATCATCTAGCAGGGTCCTTGCTTAGAGGAGCCCACCTCATCGTAGCTCAGCACGGCACTTCCACTAAACCCATCACTGATCCTGCCCCCATCACACGCTGCTATGAGGACCTTTCCCCGCCAAGTGACCCACTGCACCAGGTGCGTCACTGCTGGTGTGCACTAGATACATGGCCTGGCGCGATGCTATCCCTGCTCTGGAGATGAAGGGATGTGGCAAGGAGCCAAAGCTGAAGTGCATCCAGGGTCTTCTGAGCTGCTGTCTTGGGGTAGCGTCTTGGAGAACCCTGCTCAGCTCCCATTCACTTGAGGTGCTCAATTTCTCCATCTGCTGAAGGGACACAGTGCGTCTTATCTGCTGAAGAGCACTGGAGACCTCAGCAGGGACTGAGACTGACTTTTTGTGTTTGCTGTTCCAGTCTGGATGAGGTTCACCTCGGCAGCCTTGAGGGGAAAGGCTCCCTACCCCATTAGCTCTCCATTGAGCCATCCAGCCTTCCATGCAAGGCTGTTTTATTTGGAAAACGTGACCACTTGTGGCAAACAGTATTTACGATTTAAATTTTTGTTGTTGTTCTTCCGGCTGATGTGAAAATCCTTGGCTTTACAATGCAGGTTTAATAAAGTCTATTAAAAGGGTAAATATAGCAACTCCCTTTTGGAATTTCTTCCTTTTCTTTTCTTTTTTAATTGATTATTTCTTAGAGGTAAAACTTTTAATGCAATGGCAAAATATCAGGAGTAATTAGATTAAGTAGCAGGGGGAGCTGTTGATTTTTTTTTAGAGCTATAAACCAGAAATGAAACAAAACTTACTTTATATTTGTAGACAAGTGTGTGTGTGTTATATATTTCTCTAATACTTGCCAATTTTGCTCTTTTTTCTTCTTTCAAAGCACTACAAGCAATAACACTGTGGATGATAGAACCCTTTATGTTTATTCTTGTTTTCTTTCCAATAATGAATAAGCTCGAAGGGCATTATTTTAACTAGGCTCTTGTAATCCTTTAACGGGGCTTGTTGAAAATAAGACCCAGCACTGCCAGACACCACGCAGCAAAAAGCTGCTTAGTGCCAAACTCCTTGGCACTAGAGAAGCTGGGAATTGGCTGTTTTTTCCTCCTGTTCCTGTTTTTGAACATGCAGTTTCCTGGGTCCCAAAGAGGGTCGGAGTCCAGGCAACACCTGAAACTTGCTCCCTGTCCTCAGAGAGTGACCAGGATAGCACTTTGTACCACTCAGTTTAATACACTGCCTCCAGGATGGGCTGAGCCTTAAAGAGGTTGGAAGCTCTCAGTGGTATATGGTTGGTGTTATTGCATGGAATCATATAAAGATGTGGCAATCCCAGCTCTTGTTGATAAAGGTGAGGTGCCCTAGTTCTGATGGTCATGGAGAAATACTTGAAAGCACAAACTCTAAAAGCTCAGAAACCAGAAAGCAACTAAGAGAACCTCAAACTTGCTGTTAAAGAAGATCTTAGGAGAGTTTAAGGCAATCTTGCTACTGTTTTGTTAGAGGAGAGAAGGGAGGATCCCACTCAGTCTCAAACTCAAGACCTGCAGCTCAGCAGCTCTCTGTTCAGTCCTTTGCTCTCCAACCCGGGGCGGGACATTGTGCCTTTGTGTTTCAGCTCTCCCACAAAGTGTGTCACAATCCCTCTTCTGCCCACTCCAGCCAGCACTCTCCCAAAGGCATGTTACCCTTAGCCAGGACATGTCACCCTGAGCCAGGAGTAGTTCCTAACAGGTCATAAGGATGTGGCTCTCCTGTTTGGGCATGTGGATGGAAAGGACGAGGTGTCATAGGACTCAGAGCTAGATGATCCCTTGCCCCTTAATTTGTTAATATAGCAGTAGTCCGTTCTTTTACAGTAAAAGTAAAGAGACTGTCCTTTTGCAGACAAATTCAAAGGAAATGGAGGCATTTATGATCCAAAGAAACCAGCAGACAGTGCCCTCAGTAAGAGTCTCCACAACACTACAGAGCAGCATAAATGGGTCCAGTCTCATTAGGCTTTTCTAAAGGACATGAGACAATGACTGTAGGCTGTGTGATACCGAAGGAATAGATGAACTACACTGTCTTCTTCTGCACTTTCCTATCACAAAGATGCCTGGAAGTAAGCTGCAGTGTCTCTCTGTTCCAGCCATTCTCCTTCCTTTTTCTAGTTCTTCACCCTGCCCAGTCCTCCTGTGCTTCTAACAGAGCCTCCTGACCTCCACTACCCTAGGTTAGCCTTGGTGACCGCATGATAAGGTTTGTTTCTATAAAGGCTGCCTTATCTCACACTTCCATTGCCCAGGTCTTCAGCAGACTTCTGCCTGCAAAGTTAATGCTGCCTAAATTCTGCTGCTTACCCTCCTCAAGTCAAGCTATCTGTCTATTTCTCTTCTAATTTTACCAGCAAAGTGCATTGCATTAGGAGACGTTCCTTGGCAGGTTGTGCATAGAAGAGGAGGCAAACATTGCTCTTGAAACAGGGAGTCCTTTAGCTCCTCTCTGCCTGGCTGGTATCATGCAGTACAGCAGTGGCTTGTTGGGTGATTGAGAATCTTCCCTCCTGAGAACGGCCCATCGGATCTCAAGCAATGAGAATTCAAGAGCAGACTAAGGTCATAGAATCACAGAATCACAGAATCATTAATGTTGGAAAAGACCTTTAAGATCATCATGTCCAACCATCAACCCAACACCACCATGCCCCCTAAACCATGTCCTGAAGTGCCATGTCCACACATTTTTTGAACACCTCCAGTGATGGTGACTCCACCACCTCCTTGGGCAGCCTCTTCCAATGCTTGACCACTAAAACCACAAAAAACCCAGACGGCCAGAAAAGTCAGGAAATAGAAACAGCTGGGTTTCAAGACCCCCTTTCCCACCTGGCATCACTTCACGGAGCCCTAAAACACACCATTACAAAGCCCTTTGCACTTATCCCGGCTCTGGTCAAGGGGCAAGAGTGAGCACAGAGCAGAGGACCTATATCTTGATTGCCAGAGGCCTCTGTCCCCCCAAAGGACAGATGAACGGCTGCTGCATCGCCTTTCTGTGCTGGACACTCACTGCCCGTCGCAGGCAGTGCTGGTCCGGTGACAGATCCCTGTCCCGAGGGAAGGAGGGACATTAGAGCTCAAGGCAGAAGCACTTGCCTGTGGAGTGGAAAGGTTAATCTGGTGAGGAGGACAGAGCAAATAATTGCCAGAGTGAGGACGTGGCACTTCAGCCTGCTTGTGTGCAAAAGGAAGGTAGCTCTGGCACAGAGATACTGCTGGCCTTTCATCACCGGGTGTTGCAGCCCGGGGGAGACGCAGTGACATGAAAGCTCCCTTTGGGCTGGGAAAGGAGAGGCAAAATTGGAGTAAAGCAGTCAGAACAGCACACGGCTTGTCCAACGACCCTGAAAAGCCAGATGAAGATTCCTCTTCCAGGGGTGTTAGGCTTTCTTCAACTCTTTGTCCTTTTGCTGGAGGTATTATTTCTCTCTGTAGCTGCTCTCAGCCCTGTTGTAGCCCCTCCTGGCCGTAGCCACAAAATATACGGCATAATAGAAGGTACAATGTGGGCTAGAGGAGTGCCCTCCCCACTCTGTCCCAAAAGAGACCCTACTGCATCCACTCAGGATTTTACTTCCAGTCTGCATATCTGACCCTCCTGGGGACAGCATTTCAGATCCCCAGGAAGGAGAAAGGATCCCTGGGCTCCCTCGGTATGAACACCCTGCTTTTTGTAAGGTGAGTGAGTGCCCAGGTTAGCCAGCACAGCTCAGACTAATCTTCTCTGGTGAGATTTCAGTAACTAAAAAAAAAAAAAAAAGGAGGGGATTTTATAATGAAAACAGAGATGTAATTATCATAATAGCAGAAACACTGGGGTGAAAGAATGACATTGGAAGAACCACTTGTCTTTACATTTCACTGTCATTTCTTCTGGAGCTTTGGAATTCATTGAGTAGAAGTTTTATCTGGATCAAAAACGTTGCTGACAAAACCAGGGTCAAATCAATCAAATGGTGACCATCCCAGTTGAGACTTTGTGGAAACTGGTAGAAGTGACAAAATTAAGCAAAAATACTAAAGAGGAGTTAAAAGCATCCACACAATGGACTTGAACTCGATTGTCTAGAATATTTGTCCTAATTGCAGGAACCTGTCCAGTGCAGATTTGCCCCTTCAGACAACCCAGATGATAGCTGATCTGCTCCCTGTGATCATGGGGGTTTGTCACCTCCAACATTCTGAGCTTGAGCAAAAACTCAAAACTTGCTCTTGCCTTACCACTGCCCTGCTTATGGCCCTGTGTAGCTGGGGAGCTAAGACCTCCTTCTGGACCTTTAAAACCAAAGGAAAAGCATCCCTGAGAGCCGGATGAAGTCCTCAGTTAATCACATCACATAAGTGTAATGAGGGCTGTTGAAAAAGCTTTTGCAAAATTGAGATAAGCTCCCCTCGCTGCTTCCTTTTTGCCAGTGAGTTCATCAAAGTGCTTACATTTCCTGCTCACGTCTGGAGAGCCCAGTGGGAAAAATGACAAACTGGAGGAGCTACCTGCATGCACCTGGGAAAAACAAACAGGGCCTGGAGATAAGAGAAAGTGGGAGAACAGAGAGATAAGGAAAAGAACCAAACACTCCGCACTCGTCTTTTCTTCCTCTCCATTTCCTCCCGGGAGCAGCAGAGTTCACAATGCTCTGGTCTCCAGCCTGCACTTCACGTACAGGGTGGTAGGCACTAGTTTCCCAATGGACCTCTGTTATTCATGTCAGCGAAGTGGGGTTTTCCATGTCTTCTGAAGACATCAGTCCCAACAGCCTGAATACACATGTTCTTATTCAATGCTGAAGCTGAAGAGTCACAGGCCTGTGGGTTTCTTGGGCAGGAGATGCCACGGGAATTTTAAGCATCAGGAACAGACTGGTCTCTGATCCAGCTGACAAATACCAAGCCATGGTTAACAAATGAGTTGGAAGTTAGCCCTGGGTCCCACTGCTGAGCTGAAGCACAAGGATGCAATGGGGTGAGTGGATAACCCTACAAAGAGATGGGTATGTGTTACCACAGGTTGCAAAGGTCCTGGTAGTCATGGCTTACACAGCTGGGCTTGAAGGTCCATGGGTCTGTCCCCAGCAGCAGCCTACATCATGCATACTGCCTTTGCCTTCCAAAATGTCAGCCTGTGTCATTTCTTTGTCTGCGGCCAACTTTGTCCCTGTGCTTTGTTAAATAGCTCTTTTGTTCTATCCTGGTGTGAGGAGGTTTCTGCAAAAGGTTTTATAACTGCTTCTGGAAAGAAACACTCTGCAAATCCCAGTGTCTCCTACACAACTGCTAAAACAATGATACACCTAAAGAAACCTTCTAAGGAAAAAAGGAATATTAGGTGCAGAAGACAACTTGGTCTCCACCTGTTACGTGAAATGGTGTTAGGAGGGCTGTGGTCCACCTCACAGAATACAGTATGTAAATGCAGATGCTTCCATGCAGGTATCAGTGAGCTCTGGGTGTCTCAGCTCCCAGCCCAGACAAGGCAGACAACAGTGGTACAATCCAGCTGGGAAAGTATGGATGTGTAGAGCCACCGAGGATGCCCTCACATACCCCGCTGGCCTTCAGCTCTCTTTTCAGGAGAACACAGAGATGTGCTCCATCACCCCCTCTGCCCCAGTGAGGAATCTGATAAAATCAGTCTCTTAAGGCAGAGGTGGACCAAGAGGTGAACTATGTTGCCTGAAGTGGTGCTTCAACCCAGTCCCAACCCTTTGCTCAAGGTTGACCATCCTTCTTACTATAAACTGGATTTCAGAAGGTCTCAGTGGTGGGCAACAATTGGCAGGGAGATGACCCGGGCACTTCCACACCTCCAGAAACGTTCCATCTGGTTGACTCCAAGCCAGAGTGACGAGGTGGATTGGCTCCTCCGTCATCCAAATCTGCTCTCCCGCCCCTGTTTGAAAATCATGACCTTTGGGACCAGAAAGCGCAATGACAGCAAAATTGGCGAGTCCAGCTGTCTACAGAAGGGAGTGAACTTGGCATCCTTACGTGTCTGGAAATGGAGCTGTTTATAAAGGGGGCGGGGAAGGGAGAGCTGCCATGTATAAGGTCTAAAATCGATTGCGCTCACATTAACATAGCGTGCTACAGAATAATGAGGGTCCTGCTAACAAAGATGACATAAATAAAACCATGTTAGCTGCTTCACTTCAGAACATAATATCTTCCCCTAGGACAGAGCTTATCATCATAGGAATTACGAAAAAGCATTCTCACTTATGTACAAGTGTGATTTACTCCAGTTACTAAATATACACTGGTATAAATCTGTCAGAATTAGACAAGAATAAAAGGAAAGATGGCCTTACGGTTAAAGTGCTGGAATGGGAACACGGTGATTAGGAAACTTCGCTCTGCTACAGATCTTTTTTGCTGGATATTCGACTGCTCGTATCACTTACTATTTATACTGCCTCATTCTAGATCATGCAGATCCACACACACACAGAAAAACTCTCTTTTCCTCCCCGTTTATTCAACAGGCTTACTAGTTCTACCTTTCTTATGTAGACTGCTTTTTCTGTGGGGCAAGGAACACCTTTACAAGCCAAATATCCCAATATCCCAATTCTGTTGTGTGCTGGCTGAAGAGATCATTTTAATTGTGGTGATTTTGTTCTAGTTTTCAGAAAACTAAAATTAAAAAAGGATGTTTTCATGGACCAATATCTTTGCTGTGGCCTAAAGAAGTTCTTTCATAGAATTGCTCGTATAGCCATGAGGCTAAGGTTGCAGAAGACTTTGAAGGGATCTAAGGACCAAAGAAGTGCTGCTCAGCCAACGTGGTATAGATCCTCTCAGTTGTTTGAACAGGGGTGTCTACTTGATGTGCCCTGGGATATCCCACAGGCTCTCCCACTGCCTCTGGATAGCAGCATGGTTCTGCTATACAGCTTGTGTGGATGTCTCAGATACCCCTCGGTGCTTCAAGTGGTCTTGGACATCTGTATTTACAAAACTGAACCGCACCTTGGATTCCACTCACCGTACTGAGGCTCAGTGTGGTTACTCATGCCAAATGTCTACGGCTCTTGTGACACCCTGGGGTATCTGAGAGGTTGACACAGGGCAGGCAGATGAGAGATGGGACCTATGGGAGGCCTGGTGACCTCCTGGAACAGCAGCTGCAGCCCCAGGGCTCCTGAAATGGCCACAAATCCTGATGCATAAGCAGCTGAATTGAGCCTTGGGTGCCCAACCCTAACCAGGCAAAAGAGATTGGCAGCACGAAGCCGCTTATAGCTGGGTGTTTTAAATATTTGCTTTGGCTGTGGAAAACTCCTTTGCCTGATCTAAATTCCTGTTATTTTGCTACCAAAGAACACATCTTATCTGCTGAGCGTGGGTTCTCCCTTATAAAAACTATTACATTTTGTGTCATGTTTAAATATCCACCGGGACAGAGAAAGAAAGTTCAACTCATTCAAGAGCTGACAAGTTCAAGCACATCCTGGGGTAGACCCTCTGCAGCATGAACCTCTCTCTGCCTCCAGTAGACTCTCTGCTGTGCCTCGAAAGTTGTACAAGCCGACATCAGCACACCGCGCTGTAACGGCGCCGTTGCCTCTTTGCCGAGTGTCCGGATGATTTAAGGTATAGATAAGGTAGTTTGGGTTTTGTTTTTGCAAATGCTGTGCAAGTTTCTTCCTGACTCTAGCCCCTCAGTCAAAACATTTCATTTTGGAAATGCTCAAATACTTTTTTTTTTTCCAAGATTTGCTCAATATTTTTTCTTTCATTTGTTATTTTTTCACTTCACACCAAAAAAGTTCTGTTGGTTTTGACCCAAGCTGATGACATGATATGTTCAGAGTTGGACAAAACTGTAATCTGGGAAACAGAGGGATCAGAAACAGGGCAAATAAAGACCAATCCAAGACCACTTCTCTGCATGTAGGACTGCTCCCAGCACACTGGGTGTCAGCCCAGGGGCTATGGGAGATGCATTACTGACACCGAGCAATGCGGGCACGCATTGTTTGGGGCCACGGTGAGGCATCACTGCAGTGATCAAAACTAGAGCAAAACTGTGATACGTCTCACAGTGTACTATTTGATTAGCAAACATCTTAATCCATAGAAGAGTCATGAAGGGATGCAGGATTTGACCATTGGCTTTCACATTTTGTTCTTCCAGGGCCACGTTGGAGAAGGTAGTGGGAGAAAATGTAATTATTCAAGGGGTTTGGTTCAAATCAGCAGCTTTGGTACGTGTTAAGCACTGAGAACTCTGTGTTTAAGCAGTGGTCTGGTTCTACTTGCCCCAGTGAATTTTCTCAAGCATGTCTGTCCTTCCTTTCCCTCTCCTGCCTTCCACTTCTGTCCCGGCCATGGAGACATAAATGCAGCTTTACTGCGTGCAGCACAGTACACAGAGCAGGGTGTTAATAACAAACAGGCACCGTGGAATTAATGTTCCCCTCTGCAGATGTATCCCCAAGAAGTTGGCACGGCTGCTGCAGTCTGGAGGAGCGCTGACTAGTGAAGAAGCACATTTTTTTCCTCTGTTAATAAGACCCCAAGCCACAATTGAGCAATAGAGCAATTATGTTCTTTAAGACGAAATTCTGACTCATGCAAAGGACTCCTAAAATATCACTTTTTTTTTTCTTTCCTGTGCTCTGCCAAAAATCCCATGGTGACCTTCTTTATTCTTTCCTGTTCACAGTTAAGTGGAATGACAGCTCAAGGTCAAGAATAGAAAACAATGTGATTTAAAGCTGTGTAGAATAAAGTGGTACAGAGATGAATGAAACAGAATGGGATTTCTTTGTCAAATATGATACCATGGCTGATCTCTAGTAGCAGCATAACAGAGGTGGAGGCACAAAAAAAAGATCCAAATTCTTCATCTTTTCCTTAGTAACCTCTAACAGATATGAGGCTGGATCAAAATTCTGGCTTTGACCAGTGCTAAACTTTAGTGACATATTGGTTTTGGTGCTGAACTTTTAATCTCTGCCTTTAAACTGTGGTGCACACCTGAGGGATTTAGGACTTGCCAGATTGGTCAGAGCAGCGATCTATTTCAGCTTCAGCTGACCAAAGAATTACATACACATCATCATACCCTATCACGATGTCAGATCATGCTGGGCCAAATGAGGGATGCAAAGTACTGCGCTAGATTTAACCTGGCAAAATGGGGAGGAGAGTCATCATGAGATAATTACGGAGGCACAATGAGAAACCTGGGAGAAAATTAAGCTAAAAGGAGATTAAAATTATGAGACAAAGTGGACAGAAGCTGCTGTGGAAGCCTGCAAAGAACTTTGTGGTTGGACTTTCATGTGCATGTAGCTCAGATGATAGAAACTATTCCAGATTATCTTCTCCTGATTTTACCCAGTAGCCAGTGTATGAACCACGGTGGCATTGGTCAGTCTTTCACCAAGACAACATGACTGTCAGGAAAACCAAGCAGCTCTTAAAGCAAAGAAGAATTGCTGAGAAGGAACAGCTCGCTCTGTATTTTCAAGGAGACCAATTCTTTCGGTCCTCCTGGGGTCATGGCAGGGGCTGTGCAGCCCTGCCAGAAACAGTGTTATGAAGAAATTACACACATTTGACACACCAGCACAAGGAGAGGAGATGGTCCAACCTGCTGCTAATGGAAATATTCTGAGTGTGGCTGATAGATGACATTTGTCCACAATATCACATTTGGGTCCATGCTCTGGCACGAGTTGTCCGAGAGACTCCTGGGAATGCAACAAAGCACGGAAGAGGTGTATCAGACAGTGAAACAGCTCCTATATATCAGGACTGGCCACCAGTACTACTCCAGTACTACTGGAGTTTACCCTTTAATATTCAGGAGAGGCCCAAGCTATGTGTAAACAAAAAAGGATTTCATTTTTAAAAGAAAAGTCACAGGTTTGGTAGACATAAGATCTGGCAACCATGAAATGAACATAGCCTTCACAGCTGGGAACAGAGATGTGCTTGGAATAGGCCACGAATGAATGGCCAGTTGACAGAAGTCAACAACAGTTGAAGAGCACAGCTTTAAGCTGCAGATAACCTACAGTCTCATGAGATCATCACACTCACTTGGTAGAAGGTTGAACAGAACAGGTCATGTTTAATTCTTGGTTATATTTAATCCATCCACCATTTTCTCTTAGAATGATCAGGCAAGATTTAAGCTCTCAGAATTTGAAGGCTCATTTTGAGAAAGGTAATGTACCAGACAAAAAGTGACAATGCTCTGCAGCAAAGTTTGATAAGGCAGTGCCAAACATGAGCTGGAGCAGACATCTTCTTTTGGTGACCAATAAGGCAGCAAGAAGCCATGAACGAACTGAAACGAGGGCAGCCACAGCCTGACAAGAAGTTATACCACGGAGAAAGGGATCTTGCCCTGGCAATGCTGGAACATCACAAAACAGCACCCCAAAAAATAATTAATAATCTCATGTAGGGCCCGATAACCTAGAGAAGTCTTATATGGGAGAGCCAGAAGAAATCTGGGTAGGTGAGCAAAAGCCTGAGGACACCAGCAGAATGAAGTCACTAACAGAATGGAAGTAAGATCTACCCCAGTAGATCAGTAGTAGTAGGTGGTGCAAACAGGGAGGGGAAGATTGGTCTGAAGCTCAGCCCACTTGAAATCATGCAACACCAAACAGACCATAGGAGAACGCAGGGCAAGATCACAGCCCTTTGACAGAATACGTACCCGTGCTCTCTGGGGCCACAGAAGCACGATGCACAGGAATGGTGGAAACGGTACCACAGCATATACTCAAAATTTCTGAGCTGGAATGGGATCATTTTATGGAAAGGTTTGTACAAAATTACTACACAGGATGGGTTTGGGACACATGAATAAAACCATTCTGGTCTATGATCCTAAGGAACAGCACGATACATATCTCAGGACCTTTTTGAAGTGGCTCCAGTTTAGTGGTGTTCATGGGATTGTCTCCTTAGAACATCGTATCATTCTTTTTTTTTTTTTTTCAAAACAATTTTGGCTTTAGGAAGTTCCTAGCAGTTAGTTATCCATGCAGGAAACCTGTTGTTAATAGTTGGGGTTCCAGTGGGTGAGACTTAAGAAGTATATCAGAGTTATACAGGACCAATAAAATTCTTACATGCAGCAAATGACTACTTTGCAGCTTTTAACATCTTCCACAGTCTACCCAAGGTTCTCTTACTTTCTTAGTGTTTATTTTTTCTACCACCATTTTGAGGCTGCCAGAAAAAAAATTTAAAAAATTAAAAAGACAGAAAAAGAGAAAAGAAGGAGAAGGAATATTAATGGAAGGAAAACTACTAAAAATATTAGCAGGTGTTTACAATCAAACAGGGCATAAACCTCCCAAGTTGTTTCTGCAAATTGCTTGACATTTTTTACAGGGTAATTTTGTGGGGTACAGAGCTTCGAAGTGATGGAGTTATATGACTGGGATGGTTTTGGCTCAGGAGTTTTTTTGAAATGTATCCTTTTTGTTGGATTGGGCGTTTTCACTGTCTGCAAATAGTGTATTTGACCACGTTCTGTGTTCAGTGGGAAGTTTTACTTTTGTTGCGCAATAAAAACCTGTTATAAGCCTATGATAAAGCCTCTCTGATTTCAAGAGCAATGATAATGAGTTGCTCTCAAGAAACCAGGGACAATTTTTCATCAACCGAAAGAGTACATGGAATTTCAGTCCAGAGCTACATACAGATTTAGAGGATAGTCAGAGAACCTCTTGCAAATCTAGCTGCACCAGTTTTAAAAGCTATTTCATCTAGTTGTGAACTCTACCTTTCCAGTGAAGGTTATTTTTGCAAACTATCATGCCTGATAGCTTGAACTAAGTCAAGTAACTTTGCACTGAAGCAGATTTAAGAGTCCTCAGTTGGTCTGTTCCTTACCTGTCCGCTTGTCAAACCGCTCTGGCTCGATTCGCATGAGCATGTCCTTCAGGCATCAGTGAGCTGTGATGCCTAAGGTTTGGACATCTGGGCCCAGAGTGGGATGCAGATTTAGGCATCATAATCTCTAGGAAGTGCCTGGGCAGGATGCCCCCAGATTAGAGCCTCAAATAACAATACGCCAGATGCCGAGTGGTGGGAGCTGTTTGGGAATTGCAACATTTTGACTTTTTTTTTTTCCCCCTAATCTAAGAAAGAACATACAATGCTGGAAATTGTGGAAAAACATTATGAGAAAACCTTTAGCTCCTGAATGGCAAACTGGTTTTAAAAAAGTGGAAATTTTTGAAAGAGAAAAAAATTAATGTTTCTGGTTTGTTGAAAAACAAACTTGTTTCATAATATCTAATCAAAGAAACCTGTTCCCATCTCATTAAGACTTGATGATGACCTTAAAGCTGTTTTCCAAACTTAATGATTCTGTGATTCTGTGAAGTGTTTGCAGATCCCAGGTGAGGTATATCAGCATGTCTGCAGGTCTGGGAATCTCATTTTCACCAGCAGGCAACGAGTGACAGAAGCAGCCTGTAAGAGCCCTACTTGTTCATCCCTGAGACAACCACGGGGACAAACGATGGATGAGGAGTATAGCTCCCCAAAATTGCCTGCCAGTCCGGTGTCTGGAGTGGTACGAGACAAAGAGAGGGAGGGAGGAAAGAACAGATCACCTGCAGAAAGAGGAGAAGAGAGGACATGGGCAGAGATCCACCTTTTTTCCCATAGGTTCTTAAAACCGTGAAATGTTCTTAAAACCGTGAAATCTTGGTGCGACTTGGCCTTTTCAGTTGCTTTACATGACATCTCTAAACTGGCTTCATCTTGATCCCTCAAGTTTGCTCTGGCAGGAGTGATGCTCTCAGTATATAAACACCCAAAACGAGGTAACTGCATTTATTTTCTCCCTCTTTCTTCCTTTTTTTTAATGCTTCATACAAGGATGGCTTTAATATGGTACTGCCATGAAGTCATTACCCTGGGCATCAGCTACGTGCCTGCTGACCCAACTACACCCGACGACCACATGATAAAAAGGAGAGTTCCTTCTGAGTGGTGACTGACTGCCACTTCCCAAAACACACATACGTGGGGGAACTGAAGGGCTGCCCACCATGGGCCATGCACAGCTACGCTTTGCTTCAGAGCAGGAAAAAGACGTGATGCAGCCGGAAAAAACCCAAAAGAGTAGGGGCATGAATAAAGCAAACGAGGCTTTTCAGTCTTTGTGCTGTTTGCCCGTAGCACTGCGCGCTCTCTACTGACGATGCAGCCACTATACCTGCTGGCGTCCTTGGGGTTGGAGCATATCCCAAGGAACGGGAGTTAAATCCAAGGACATGCTCATTAACAGCAATTTCCCAACATCATGGGTTCACACAGCATCACTGGTTACCCTTTACTAAACTCAACGGGAGCCTCTACATTACCCTAATCCAGGAGTTACATATTTGTGAACAATAAGAAAATATAATGGGGCACAAAATCCTTCAAGCTGGGATTTGATGGAGGTAACTAGTGCACCAAGCCTCTACGTACAGCGGCCACCCTCCCATATTGTGTCAAGAAACTGTGGAAAAACTTCTCAGTCCTCCTGGGATTCCCCAGACAGTAGGGAAGTCCTTGGAAGGACCTGAACTAAAGTAAAATTGAGCTTAGAGACATACTTTATGCTCAGTACTGTCCACATACAGAAGACAGATCTGATGTTAAATAGTTTATGATTCTGTTCAGTGTCATCATTTATTGGAATATTATACATTGACTTTCCTGGCTCTTTTTTTCCTTCAAAATTCTCCTTGTTGCGCTTATGGTGGGAACTTCCTAGAAATTCAGATTATACTAGTACTGCAAAGGGAAGTTTTTTCTGATGCTGCTAACTACTTGTTCTGGGGCTGACAGTGTCCCCAGCACCATCATGAGAATGGCTTCAGATGGACTGTGTTGTTATCCTGCCCAATTCTTTCACATGAACAAGATTTCCAGTCTAAGTTAATGTCATGGTCTTGCAAATCCTCCCACAGTGGAGGACTCTTATGTCTTATGAGAAGCAGCTGAGAGAACTGAGGTTGTTCAGTCTGGAGAAGAGGAGGCTGAGGGGAGCCCTCATCGCTCTCTACAACTGCCTGAAAGGGGGTTGTGGTGATGTGGGGGTTCGTCTCCTCTCCTGAGTAACTAGTGATAGGACAAGAGGAAACAGCCTTAAGTTGTACCAGGGGAGGTTTAAATTGGATATTAGGAAAAATTTCTTCACTGAGAGAGTGGCCAAGCGTTGGAACAGGCTGCCCAGGGAGGTGGTGGAGTCACCATCTCTGGAAGTCTTCAAAAAATGAGTGGACTTCAGGTTTAGGGGATATGGTGGTGTTGGGTTAACGGTTGGACTTGATGATCTTGAAGGTCCTTTCCAACCTTAGTGATTCTGTGATTCTCTGACTCCAAGGCTTATGTTGAAGTCTGCATATGGCAGCACGCTCACGTGGATGGTGTTGGCTAAGGGTCTTAGACCTGCATTCAGCTCCTAGTGCAGACTTTATGGCCCACTTCACCTGGGCAGGTGAGTCATCTAGGCTCCTTCACGACTTACAGAGAGAGGAATATCCACAAAGCAATTCATCTCATCCTGCTACAGAATCTACAGATGGGGATAAATTGCCAAATAGCTTAGATCCCCAGCTTACTCCCAGGTTTTTGTCCCCTAATTGTCCACTTTGCACGGGTGTTCATTCATAGCCAAGCCCTCCTGAGGAGAGAACCAGCTTACTCCTTTTGAGATGACACCTGAGTTCTTGCTGGGAATATTTGTCTGCAGAGAACCCTCCTCATAAGCAATGTGGGTTAGATTGCACGACATTTGCCTTCCTTCAGCTCACACTGTCAGCCAGCGCTGTCCTGGCAGGTCTCTTTTCCTCAAGGAGCTTCACTACATCACTTCAGTCCTGAGGCACGCAGCACTTACCTTCGGTGGTGTATGAAACCATCACTGCCAGAGGCTCCTCATCTTGGAGGATGGGTCTGTCCATCTGGTTTCACAGGGGAGGGGTAGGAAGGCATTCAGAGGATTAGCAGGACTTGAGTGATCTGGTTTGCGTCCTCACCACAACACAGCCAGCTACCAGCTTGGGTGAAAGCACACCTCCTGCTTTTCTAGGCTGCCCGCAGGGTGGACCAGCTTCCCTCAGCAGGGAGGAATACTCAATGCAAAAGAGAGGGGTTTTGTGTTTGTGGACAATGAACTGAAAAGCTCAGGAAACCCCTGCAGAGAGAAAGTGCTCACATTCAACCTGGCTTCATTTCTGGGTCTGAGCTACTACTGCCTGTCCTCATGCACCCTCAGCATCTGTCCTGCTTTCAGCCAGGAGAGAGTTAATTTTCTCCATAGAAGCTAGCGTGAGACTGTGCTTTGGATTTGGGATGAGAAAATGTCGATAACGTGCTGATGTTTTGGGTTGTTGCTGAGTAGTCAACGACAGTCCAGCTCCTCGTGCTGGGCTGCAGTGAGCAGGCTGGGGGTGCACGGGGAGCTGGGAGGGGACACAGCTGGGACAGCTGACCCAGGCTGGCCAAAGGGATATTCCATACCATATGACGTCATGCTCAGTATATAAAGCTGGGATGAAGAAGAAGGAAGGAGTGGGGGACGTTCAGAGTGATAGCGTCTGTCTTCCCAAGTCACCGTTACGTGTGACGGAGCCCTGCTCTCCTGGAGATGGCTGAACCCCCACCTGCCCGTGGGGAGTGGGGAACGGATTCCTTGTTTTGCTTTGCTTGCGTGCGTGGCTTTTGCTTTCCCTGTTAAACTGTCTTTATGTCAACCCATGAGTTTTCTCACTTTTACCCTTCCGACTCTCTCCCCTGTCCCACCGTGGGGGAGTGAGCGAGCGGCTGCCTGGGGCTCAGTTGCCGGCTGGGGTTAAACCACGACAGCATCTCACTGCTTTTGATTGTTGAAGGTGTCTAAACCACTCTCTACTATTGGGATACTTAATCTGCATTGACTTCCATGGGGATTAGAAGTCCAGTGTGGAGTTGGGTACCTAAATGCTGGTCTTTTTATGATTCTTTGCTTTGGTTCCCAATAGCAAAGTGAGGAAGAGGACATCTTCCTGTGCTTGTGATGTCTAGTGAGGAAGACGATCTCTTCCTGTGCTTATGATGTCTACTCAGACTGCACTTGCTCTGAGACAGTGACTGTCTCTCACCAGATAGATCCTATCTCAACAAGACTTGAGAAAGCAAATGGAAATTAATCTGCTCTGTGATATAGGGACTTCTTCTACCCTGAAGAAAGCTCTGACAGATGATAAATTCCTTCCCCTCCAATCTACAGTCAAGGCGCCTCCTTTGTTACATGGGCTGGTGGGCTCCAGCTTTGACACCCAGCACAGAGCCATCCCTGTATCGTCCCTGGGCATACTGCTGGTGGGATCACAGATGGGATATTACTGGTGGGATCCATCTCACCGAGCTTCAGCCATCTCCAGATGAGGTGGCCAGCTTTATTAACAGCACAGGCCTTCCCTGAAACACAGGGGAACGCTTACTCTCCCAGGGGACGAATCTTGCTATATGCCTCTGAAACTTCTTTCAAGATGAGATGAATCATCCTTTGGCATTTCCGGTCTCTCTTTGCTGTCTGCAGATGCTTAGCGTTGTAGATGGCCAACACAGAGCAGGTGAACAACACACGAGGTTGAGACATCTGCCCTGACGTGCGTAGAAACTATACAAGGGAGCCCCAGATTTCCCACGTCCTGCTGGTTTTGAAGGGTTCATTGCTGACCAAAAGGCAATTCAGTGTCCCAGTTGGAGCAATGTAGAAGTAAGACCCAGAGCTACTTGGTCTCCTCAGGGAACATTCCAGTTCAGGTCCTGACATAGAGGACCTGCCCTGCCTTCTGTAACAACCTGTCTTTGACCGTGGCTTATAAAGGGAACCTAGAGAGCCCTGAATTCAGGACACATATATCTCCTGTTTCTTAGTCTCTACACCTCCTCTCCTAAGCCTTTCCACCCCTCTGAGATAGGTAAGTACTTGTCAGGGTGAGTCAGGTTTGCAATATACAACCCAAAAGGAGACAAAACAGATTGGGGCTGGGAGCCTAGCGAGTAAAAGTCCTATGGTCCCACCCAATGCCAGCCATTCCCCTATATCCTTAGGGCTGCATGTTTTTCCATATACTGTTCAATTTATTATTTGCCAGTTCCAAGTATAGCAAATTCAGAGAGTGAGAAAAATCTCATTTTGAGTTGGTTTTGGCTTCTCTCTTGCAGTTGGACTCATTTGGAACAAGGTCTTTGTACTTTATTACAGCAAATGCCCACGGGTTATTATTTCGGAGAGCCATTAAGGAAAGGACTCCAAGTAGAGGGGGGCAGTGGACTGAAGGGGGGCCAGAAGAAAAGGTGCAAAGCTTCTGAAATGCATCATTTTTCACCTTGCCATAAAAAAAATGGCAAAGAGAACCTGAGCTAATAAACACCCACTGAGACAAGGGTGATTCCCCCCCCTCCCCTTTGGCTTTGACCACTGGGTTTTTTTACCTCTTTTTAAATGCATGTAAACCATAGAAAAAAAATAAATTTCTACTCAAACTTACAAAGAAATACCTTGGGCCAAATTACTTTTAAAAAGAAAAAAAGAAAAAAAAATGCTGGTGAAAGGTATGTATGGATATGGCCAGATCAGATAGGTAGACAGACAGACAGACAGATAGATAGGACTGGAAGCACGGACCTGGATTTCAGCTTACTTAGGGAGGTGCCCATAGAAGAGGCAGACGAGAAACAATATCAAGATATTGGTTAAATCAATAGAACAGTTTTTCTCCCAGTTTCCATGATTGTTTTTCTCTGAGTACAACATGTCTCCAATCTTTGACTGTTTTTCTCTACATCAGCATTAGGAATCAAGAACACGGTACATGCCAGTGCACTACCTTTTGATGATTTGGTAATGCTGTTACACATACTTTTATTAAGCCTATCTTTGTCAAAACACAACATTTTTGTCAGTTATGCCTCAATTGGACAGAAGATGGGACTGATCTCCAAAGTCAGAAATAATTACCCGAGCCTCTGTACAGGCAATGGTGAGAAATAACTCTATCATAGCATAAGCCCCAGAAGAATACCTTG
The DNA here is from genome assembly GCF_000687285.1 of Phaethon lepturus. NCBI lineage: Eukaryota > Metazoa > Chordata > Aves > Phaethontiformes > Phaethontidae > Phaethon > Phaethon lepturus. The sequence goes on from NW_010524004.1 coordinate 69,389, forward strand.
GAGTTAGGCATCTAACTTTAAGTTTAAAAAAAAAGAAAGGTCAAAAATAAAATTAAGTGAGGATACTATACTCTTTAGGCATGTTCAGGTTATTCCTTTTTGGAGAATGGATAGTATGGATGAATTTCACTCAGAAATGGGACATTGCATGCATTGCTCAGTCAGGTCTCCACCCATAAATCAAATGGACGTTTAAGGTGGTATAATCAATCATTTTCTTTGGAAAAAAACTATTTGAGATGACAAAGTATGGGCCTTTTTTGGATTACTATAATTTACAGTTAGAAGTGTCAAAAATTTATATAGATCTTTTCTCTAACAGAAAGTATTTTCTGAAGCGAAAGTATTAAAGCTTTTTTGAAAAGCTATTTTCAATGACATTTTATTTGTTGATTTTTTTCTCTTTTTAAATGACAAAAATAAGGAAAAAATGCTTTTTCCCTGTAACATACCGCCTTTTCTCCTTTATTCTGGAAAGAAATAATACAAGAAAGCCAACACCAGACTTCTGCCACTGTAATAAAAGAGTTGTTTTATGGAAAGAAAAATATGTTAGAATTTTCTATGAAAAAGAAACAAAAATTAAAAAATAAAAAATTAAAAAATACTACTTTCTTTCATCAATTTTAATAAAAAATCCCACTTTTGGCCTACTCAGTTCTACATTAATTTCAATCAAGGGGGGCAATCAGCCACAAAATCTGAGCAAACGTGTCTCTAACCAGCCCTACCCTGACGAATAGCATTGTCAGTAGACGTAAAATCATGTATTTTCTTAAACAGGAGGAGTTATTAGCAAAAAATGAAGACCAGCTCCATGCGCAGCCGGAAAGGCACGTGTCTTTCCTTCTTTCAGCTTTAAGCTGTTCTTTGGTGGCCATGACCTGCTCTAACTCCACCCCACGGCGATACCAAGGGTGGGGTTCACACGATGAGCCGCGGACTTCGCCTCACCCAGTAGCAACCGTACAAACAGGGTCGGATGGATCACGCCCTGGAGGTTCCTACGCCTCCCCATCGACCAGGAAGGACCTCCAAGTGATGATTTCTCCAGCGTTAGCCGAGACGAACGGCAGTCGAGGGGCTGAATCCAGCGCCACAAATAGCCACGTGGTTGCTTGAAACGTACTGAGAGGGGACGGACCAGCGAGCGATTTACAGGTGTAATAACACTATATGATCCCAGCCCCATAATGAAGTAATATTATCCCCAGTTTGCAGAGGAGGAAGTTGAAGCAGCGGGAAGTGTAGAGCCCACTTCGATTTCTGGTGGAGCCACGTTATTTGTCTGTCATTACCCATGATGAGGAAACTCTGGGAATATAACGCAGGCCTTCTGAGCCCCGTCCTGGTATGGGGAATCCCAGACACAAACCGTACAGTTACACACGGGACCTGGAGCTGACGGGGAAAGTCTACTTGGCCATGCAGCCTGCCGCATCACGGTCAATCAGCTTAGCACACCCTTCAAGCACTTGTTTTGCTGCAGCTCTGGGGAGGATTTCTGGTTCTCTTGTGCCTTGCTGCCTGTGGACTCGGTTTTCTGGGGAGACCCCAGAAAGGAAAGAGTGAAAGGGTCAAGAGTGTGTCTGCAATTAAGTGTCACATCGCTGGCTGTTCTGGGAGTGCCTTGCTTCGTACCTTTTCTTCCTTTACTGCAGGACACGCTCCCAAGGCATGGGCCGCTGGACGCCTCATGGACAATGCAGCCAACGCTTCCCAGAAGCACTGCAACTTCTGTGCGTATGCCAGTTGAGCGCATTGCACGTTTTCCCAGGTAACCGCCTCCCAGTCCCAAGGGATCTCCAGGAATGGCTATTGCACTGCAGATCGCACTGCCAGCGTAATTCATTCAGCTGTTCCTGTTCACCATCTTTCTCAAGGACAAACTGGCAATCAGCAGGTCAGGGCTGGGTGAAGTGGTGGCTGCTTGTAGCTATCATCTTTCCCAAGGGCTTCAGAAGCTGCTTCCTGGTCCAGGTAATCCCAAACCCGAGGCAGAGGCTGTGGCATCAGCAAGCTCTACGGAAGCTGAACACAAAATGCTCCCACCTCCAAAAGGATCCATACAGCCCACAGCTTGTTACCACAACGTCCTTAAGAAAGAAGATTGTTGAAGGTGGAACCCAGGCTGCATGAATTTCCCTGGGTGGCCCCAGACGGGTTGGGAGCTGAGTATCCTAACTGCGGAGCATGGAGACTCCTTTCATGGAACATCTGCGCATGATGATGTATAAAAATGTAAAGCTGCTAAAAGATACCAAATTCACAGTCACGACGCTAAGCTACATCGATAGCTCTGAACTGATGAGCTGCATAGTGGATCTCCTCTTGCTGCGGCACCCAATAAAACGGGGGCCAATGCACTGAGGCCATGGTTTGATGGTGCAAGGCAGCAGCTCCCCTGCTGAGTCTAAACCACCACAGCCCTGTGGCACAAAGCACCAAATCCATATAAGTGAACTGGCCTAGATCAAAAACATTTGGGTGGGTTAACTGTGCACAGGCTCATTTTTCATGTTGTCTGGACATTTGCAGTTGACGGAGAAGTAACCTAAGGGCCAAGAGACAGAGCAAGCTGTGGGTCCCAGCCGACTGTTAATGTAATCCATGCAATCATAGAATCATAGAACCATGGAATGGTTTGGGTTGGAAGGTTTAAGGTCAACTAGTGCAAACCTCCTGCCATGAGCAGGGACATCTTCAACCAGAGCAGGTTGCTCAGAGCCCCGTCCAGCCTGACCTGGGGTGTTCCCAGGGATGGGGCATCCACCCCCTCTCTGGGCAACCCGGGACAGGGTTTCACCACCCTCAGTGTGAAACGTTCCTTCCTGATGTCTAGTCTGAATCTGCCCTCTTTTAGTTTAAATCCATCACCCCTTGTCCTGTCACTACAGGTCCTGCTAAAAAGCCTGTCCCCATCTTTCTTGTAAGCCCCCTTTACGTATTGAAAGACCACAATAAGGTCTCCCCGGAGCCTTCTCTGCTCCAGGCTGAGCCCCCCCAGCTCTCCCAGCCTGTCCTCCCAGCAGAGCTGTTCCAGCCCTCGCAGCGTTGCTGGGGCCTCCTCTGGCCCCGCTCCAGCAGGTCCGTGTCTCTCCTGTGCCGAGGGCTCTGGAGATGGACGCAGTACCTAACACAGGTATTTCCTGACCTGGGTCAGCGTTGTCTTGCTGGGGCACGTGGCCATGGGGGATCCATTGGTAGCAACTGGAAGCACAGCCTGAGCTGGCTTGGTCTGGCTTTCTGCCACAGTGAGCTCTGCGCTGTCAAGCTACCTTGCTCCATCGCTGCTTGAGCCAGCTGATACACATTTCCCGTCCTCATGGCTGCGGTGCGGGGTGTGGGTTTACACTGAATCTGGTGTAAATTGCTCCTGTAAGCGGCGACCATCCCCCTTCTCCATCTCCAGCTACGTGGTTTTGATACTCTCAATTTTGATACTCCAGCAATTGTTCAGCCACATGGTAAGTCAGAGTAACCGGCAGATCGGACAGAAAGCTGAGGAGCTTCACAGCAGATCAGTTCGTCGATCGCATCCACCTCTTGGCTGCGCAATTCGGAGGTCCAGCACAGGGACAGGGAGGGAACGTGTGGCTGGGGATGCGGGGAGGAGGGAGCAGGCCGTTCCCTCCATTGCCAAATTAGATGTGTCAGGAAACCTCTGTTTTCACAATGCTTTAAAAGGTCTAAGGCTGTGGGGATGCTCCTTCCTCACGTCCCATCTTAATCCCAGCAATTCCCCGCGCCAGCACTAACACCCGGGTGGCTGCAGGACGCACTGGATCATGTTCTTGATGTGGATGGGAGATATTTATCTTAAATTTCTTTCCTGGATAACATTGCAGCGGGGTCAGGTCCCTCATCAGGCTCCCCCCACAACTGAGCAATGTGAAGTGATTAGGAGGTGCAGAGGGAGAGGAAGACCACCAATTTTACAGGCAGGACAGATACAATGCTTTTAGAATCACAGGAGGGTTCGGGTTGGAAGGGACCCGTAAGGCCCATCTAGTCCAACCCCCTGCAGTGAGCAGGGACATCTTCAACCGGAGCAGGTTGCTCAGAGCCCCGTCCAACCTGACCTGGGATGTTCCCAGGGATGGGGCATTCACCACCTCTCTGGGCAACCTGGGCCAGGGTTTCACCACCCTCATTCTGAAAAACTTCTTCCTTATGTCTAGTCTGAATCTGCCCTCTTTTAGTTTAAAAACATCACCCCTTGTCCTATCGCGACAGGCCCTGATAAAAAGTCCATCCCCATCTTTCTTATCATCCCCCTCTCCGCCCCGGCAGCTGCAGGAAGGTCTCCCCGGAGCCTTCTCTGCTCCAGGCTGAGCCCCCCCAGCTCTCTCATTTTAAGCCTCTTCCCAAACTGTGTCCCAAGACACATGCCAGCTGGGGTGCAGATAAGCAAATTTGGGCGTCAGAGCAGCCCAGCACAGCACTGAGACTGGCACAGCAAACCAACTGCCGAAGTACAGTCAAAGCATTTTGTGGCTTCAGGTGGGCCCAGTGGGATGTTTAAAGAAGCAAAAGGAGAAGGCAGGTGGGTTTGCAGCAGAGCTGCAACGTGCAGGCACCAACCCTCAGCAGAAACTGCTTGGGATGGTTGTTCTGCAGGGAGGCAGCGAGCGATTCACCCACTGTCGGGAGAAAACAGGGATGGGAGGACACGGTCTGAAGGAGCTCAAGTCCTTGAATAATTGAGGCATGACGTGAAACATGCTTCATTGTATGCCCTCATGTCTTTTGGCCCTTCTTGGGCCACGCTTCTTTCTTTACTCCTCTTCACATCCACTGAATGGCAGTTGGAGCACAGGACCTCTTGTGGTCTTTCATTCAGCCTTTCATTCAGCCCACCCTCCTCCAGCACCTCCACCAGCCTGGCTGAACTGGACGCTAGACTGTTCTGGGAGTGGCATCCCCATGATTCAAGCTGAACTAGGTTAGACTTTTTTTTTGGTCATTCAGACAAAAATAATGATATTCTCATCTGTTTAGCTCCAACTTTATTATGGGCTTTTCAATGGATTCCATATTGCGTCCTCAGTTATAACATTAAACCAGCCAGCTCCAAACCGCAGGATGATTGAAACATTCTGGTTCAGCTGCGTGTTCCAGCTCACGTCAAGCCAAGTTACTTTAAATACATCAAAATTCATGGGATGCATAAAGAATGCAGGTCAAACACAGTCACAGAGATCTGGGGCTGATAGGAGTGGCGTTCGAAGAATGCCACGGGGGGAAATGGTACCCCTTCTTGCTTTGTGAATTTAAAATGAAATGAAATGAAATGAAATGAAATGAAATGAAATGAAATGAAATGAAATGAAATGAAATGAAATAATATAAAATAAATAAAAAAAGATGTGAGGAGACAGATCTTAGTACATACAATAGATCTGGAGCTAGCCCAGGTCACCTGGTAGAACCTGGGTAACTATGTCTTTGACTCCTAAGGTTGCCTGTCTGGAATATGATGAGTCCATGACCTCCAAGATGATGTTTGAAGAACCTCAATGCCCAGCAATGTCTGTAAGACAGGACCAAACAAGTCTACAGACCTGCAGGTGTCCATGAAGAAGCATAATACAGGGATGCATTGCTTTCCCTTCCCAGTTGCTTAAAAAAGCATGGTGAGGAGAAATGCAGTATAATTTGGGACTGGAACATACAGATCTAGGACCTTTGAAATTAGGGGGTACAAAGACTAGGAGTATGAGACCACAGGTTATTTTTCTGAATGACTGTTTTTTTCTTTAAAATTCCCCAGTCTGAAAATTGTTACTGGAATATATCTATTTTCCTTAACAGAAAACCTCAACCAACCATTACTGTGAAAGTGCTTCTTAAAATACTATAATAAATACAGAGTTGTGTTTCATCACTGTTGAACACATAACTTTGGGTGAATGAAGCCTTTGAAAAGAGTATTAAAACCCAAATGCCACCCAATTTTTTGAAAATCATTCAGGATTTGATTTTGGAAACTTTTATAATAAAGATTCTGATAGCACAGTTGTACATTTTCATTTCAGGGCATATAATTTGACTGTCAGGAGAAAACAAAATCAAATTATAGGAATAGTTGTGTATTAGTTACACTGAAACAACAGGACAGTCTGTTTTCATGTCCTATTGAGCTCTCTGCCACTCTTCCTGTGACTTGCTCTATTACAGAGTTTATTTTGATCAGCCTGAGTGTATACAATCCTTTACATGTTTGCTGGATTCATTCAAGGCATCAGAAGTGATTTTTTGGCCAGTGTAATCAATAGCTTCAACCCGTTGATGTGCTTTTAATATTTCAGTAGATTTTTATTTTTTTAATAAAAGTGAGAAATTTAAAAGTGAGTGTAAATGTATACTGCGTTTGCAATAATAGCTGGGAATTAGTCTGAGTGTATTACAGCAGCCTGAAATATTAATTTTTCAGAATTCTGAGCTCCTTTTTGACTTTGAGGCCAAGTCTTTGAAACACTGAGTGCACTGAACTTTGACTAGATCTAGAACCCTTGGGGGACATTTGCAACATCTATCCTTTCTGCAGTGATGCTGAGGTCCTCTGTTTTGGTTCAAAAGACTGATTCTACAATATTTAGATGCTCAGGGTCTGATTATCTCACCTAAGATCGAGATTTATCACTGTAGACACCCTGTACTCTTCTGTAGTCAATGGGGAGAGACGGCTGCCACCAGAAGGTAAGTCTTCCCTCTGCAAGGCAGGCTGAATTGCCCTCTGGAGCTGCTAATCTCGGTCGACTGCCTATGCAATAGCCCGAACATGACCACAGCTATCACGTGGATGCCTCAAATATGTGCCTACAGTGAGGTGGGATGAGCGCAGGTGTAAGGCACAACCATTTCCAACGACAAGGATCATTCCCCTTTAGGCAGAGCCTGGCACAGTAAGACCCTTCACGCTTGCGGAAAGAGAACACTACGTGCAGGAGTTAAACCTCTGGAGACAGAGGTCTCAGAAAGTGATGCTGAAGCACCACCATGCACCATGTATTTCACCTTTTGCACTTTTTCGCCTCTGGCTCCATGCTCTTGGCCTCCCACCTCCCCCATCCTGCCCAGCTGCAGCTCACGGTTATGAAACGATGGAAGAGAGCTGGTGTGGAAATTATTGTCTCAATGTACCTGGAGACCAGCATAATTTCATATTAGAAGCTAAAATTAAAATCCTATTATAACAAAAGTAACTGGAATCCCAGGGGGACAACATACGAAACATTAGCTGAAAACACCCTCCTGAGAATGCAAAGAAAATCGTAAGGGAGAATGGCATCTGTTACTAACATCTGAGTGCAAATTCTTTCCACCTGCCACAGGCAGAAAGTCAAAAACCCTTCATTTTCTGCCGAGCACTTGAGCTGCCTGTCTAAAGGACACTGTAAACTTCATTAAGTGGCTTTCCACCACAGCCTGCATGGATGCTATTTCAGGCCCTGACATGAGCCAGCAACAAGGAGGCACCTGGGGATGCTGGTCCAGGTAACCGGCTTGCATTTCCCCGCTAGCATGGAGAATGACGGAATGCTTTCACTTCCTGAGCAACTACTGCAATAGTTTCTATTTCTACAGATGCATCGAAGCAGGATAGAAAATCACTTATCAGGGCAATCGCATCTCCCTATAGGAGAGAAAAGTTTGATGCAAAAGAGAAGAGATTAACATAGTCTTTGGATAGCATCAGCAAGCTAAAAACATAAAAACAACAATAAATCATAATATCGAGATCTTATCATGTCCCATGCCAACCACAAGCTTTAACCATTTTTGAGTCAATGTCGTTAGCTCCATGTGATGTGCAGGGAAACTGAGGCACACAATGCTGGCTGTGCATTGCCCAGGAAAGCTAGAAATACAGCCTGTATCTCTGAAGTCCTCCAGAACCCTTCTGAAGGCAAAAATCAAGAAAGCGAGGCCAATCCAGGTGTCTCAGCCTGCTGCTGCATGTGCTCAGGCACAGAGCACTTCTGCAGGACGAGTCCTTCTGCACAGCCATGCTGGGTCACCCACTAGTTTCTTTCATGTGCCCTGTTATTTTTTCCTGTCCTTGTTTTTGCTGTTTAATTCCCAGACTGGGTCTATCCCTCATGCAGGCACAGCACACCCAAAGGAGCCCCTGCCTCAGGCTGGGAGCTCAGGTTCCCACGCCTGTTTCTGCTGGGACGATGGACGATGATTCAAGGAGGACTCCTTTAAATCGTTCAGGTAATCAGGGGTGAAAAGAGCATCGCGGGTGCCTTGTTGTGGTCTTCACCTGGGACTTCAAGTTCAGTGGCATGACTGTAAAAACTACCCAGGCTGCAGGTTGCTACCCCCTGCATTGTCTGTGCAGCAAACGTGCAGAACAGATACGCAAATTAAAAGTGATCTTTCCTCAGCTGCTCTGGTAGCTCCTCCCTGCCTCCCATGCCCTGGAAGCAAAATTGGGTGGGTGGTATTAAGCAGACAAAAGGTCCTGGGATCCTTTCCTCAGATCCTGCCCCGAGGGCTGGGAGGATTTGTTGGCAGCCAAATTCTGGCCGCAGCCTTCCCCTAGTTGACGCCTCTGTGCCGTGCAGCGGGGGGAGTAGCAGCACCAAGTGGTACCAAGATTTTGGTATTTCCAGTCCTGAGCACTACGCACAGGTCCCCGAGTCAGTCCCAGACCCCTGCCTGTGGCAGGGAGAGGGGCCCAGGCTGAGCTGCCTCTGGGGGCCACGCAAGCAAGCCTGTACGGTTAGGTTAGTCACCTGGCACGGTGACTAAAGCACTGGGATGGAAGCAGGGACTTCATTTTTGGTTTGTCCATGACACTGCCGTATGCTGCTGCACAAGCTATTGTTCTGTCTCGTGCCTCAGTTTTCCCATTTAGAATTCATCGACTGATGGTGCTCAGAATCACAGAACGGTTGAGGTCGGAAGGGACTGCTGGAGATCATCTGGTCCAAGCCCCCTGCTCAAGCAGGGCCACCTACAGCCCAGGATCATGGCCAGACGGCTTTTGGGTATCTCCAAGGATGGAGACTCCACAACCTCCCTGGGCAACCTATGCCAGTGCTCAGTCACCCTTGCAGTAAAAAAGTGTTTCCTGATGTTCAGACGGCACCTCCTGTGGTTCAGTTTATGCCAAATGCCTCTGGTCCTGGCACTGGGCATCTCCAGAAAGAGCCTGGCTCCATCCTCTTTGCACCTTCCCTTCAGGTATTTATATACATTAGTAAGATCTCCACAAGCCTTCTCTTCTCCTGGCTGGACAGTCTCAGCTCTCTCAGTCTCTCCTCATATGTGAGGTGCACCAGTCCCTCCAACACCTTCATGGTCTTTTGCTGGACTCTCTCCAGTATGACCTCTCAAGGTCAGGTTGGACATGGCTCTGAGCAGCCTGGTCTAGTTGAAGATGTCCCTGCTCATTGCAGGGAGGTTGGACTAGATGACCTTAAAAGGTCCTTGTCAACCCAAAGATTCTATGATTCTATGATTCTATGTCCACGTTTCTCTTGAACTGAGGAGCCCAGGACTGGACACAGCACTCAGGTGTGGCCTCACCAGCACTGAGTAGAGGGGAAGGATCACCTCCCTCAACCTGCTGGCAAACCTTTGCCTAGCACAGCCCAGCATACCATTCACCTTCTTTCCCGCAAGGGCACATTTCTAGCTCATGTTCAACTTGGTGTCCACCAGGACCCCCAGGTTTTTTTCTGCCAAGCTGCTTTCCAGCTGGGTGTCCCCCAGCATGTCCTGGTGCCTGGCATTGTTCCTCCCCAGGGCAGGACTTTGCACTTCTCCTTGTTGAACTTCATGCTGTTCTTCTCCGCCCATTCCTCCAGGCTGTTGAGGTCCCTCTGGATGGCAAGACGACTCTGGAGTATCAGTCAGTCCTCCCAGTCTGGTGTCATCTGCAAACTTGCTGAGGGTACACCCTGCCCCATCATCCAGACAATTAATGAAGACATTAAACAAGACCGGGCCCAGTATTGACCCCTGGGGCACACTGCTAGTCACTGGCCTTCTACTAGATTTTATGCCACTGATGGCCACCCTCTGGGCCTGGCCACTCAAACAGTTTTCAGTCCCCCTCACTGTCTGCTCACCCAGCCCGTTTACTTGCTCTAAAACCCCCATGATGCGACATTTATGGAAAGCGCTATATAAAAGCCAGACATTGGTTATTAAATCTCACCCTTAGTCAGCAAAACACTTAAACATAGGCTTAAGATTTAGGGCAAGCTTAAAGCGCACTGGGACCCAAGCGCCTTGGTTAAGCGTCGTGCCGCAGCGAGAGGGATTGCTGAGCGGCGGTGACACCCTCCTAGGTCACTATTGCACTTCTGGCTTTTACGTTAACGAAGTTCAGCCAGGAACAAAGCTGGATTTCAGTGCCGAGATGCTCTGCGCCGAGTGCCCACCTGCAGCCCGCTCCTAAAATCAGCGCTGTCCTCCTCAGCAGGGAGATTCAGCTGCTCAAGGACAGGGAAAACACAACTCCTCCTGCTGCAATAGTCAGGGCGGACCCCAAAGAGCAAGGAAAAAGCGATCCCCAGCAGCAGACGGGCAGAAAGTCCCCTAAGCTTTAAAGGACGCGTTTGCTCCAAGTTCTTTGGAGGAGATTCTCTCCATCGATGTATTATGGAAGGAGCACGGGGCCATCAGCCTCCTAACTTTGAACTGGTCTTGGAGTTACAGAAGCAGCAGAAAAATCTTAATTTTAAAAGAAGTCAATGCCTAAACTTGCCTTTTGGGTCCTGAAAATGTTCTAAAGCCAAAGCTTCTCTCCAATGTCTATAATTGTAAAAGCATTAAAAAAATCAAGTTATCACTTAATCATCAAAATTTGGGAGGTGGAGTTTTAAAGTAAAAATCAAGTTGCACAGTATTTGTGGTAAAACTGACAGACTTGAGAACACAGTAACTTATATAACCTGAAAAACTTCACAACTGGATGGTGTAGAAGTCTCTCGCTTGAAGTAATTTTTTAAATGTCTGTTCTTGCTAAAGATTATTTCTAAAACGGTCTGTATTGGGAGCTGATCCCATTGCTGCTTTCATTCAAGCAGCATGCTGCTTTAATTTATATTTTTATGAGTGCATAAAAGAAATATGTCTGTGTGCTTACCTAAGGACGCGAGTCCCACTGAAGAAAATACCTGAGCGGTCCACAGTTCTCCAGCATTTATCTGTCTGGGAAAGGGAAGTCCAGGCTCTGATACTTGTGTCAAAGAATAATTTTATTCTGTTGTTTTGGTTTCTTTAATCTATTCATTTGAATGTTTGTTTGAATTTATTTGTTTCAGAGATTCTGAGCAGCTCGCAATGAAATCAGGTCATGCAAATCAGTGTGCAGGGTTTGGCCCTAAAGCATGAAAAAAATGGCCTTTAACGATAAAGGAGGCAAGAAGTTAAACTGAAGTGCTCTCAGTGCGAATCCACCTTTACACCAAACAAGAAGAGTCGCCTTGAACAGCTGAAGAAATGAAACCAAGAAAGAAATTGTTACATTAAACTTTGGCCCACCTATATATAAGTGTGTGTCCCAAAAACAAAGATATTCAATAAATAAATGCATGGAAGCATTTGACGGTGCCGGTGCTTAGTGAGGACTATGGAGACAGCAGCCTGACTTGGCACTCTGCCTTGCACAGAGGAAGTAGCAGTTTGCTCATTCTAGAATATTCCATTCTAGATATCAAGATGGAAATGCTCCTTTTCTAAGGAAAGGAAAAGGAAAAGGAAAAGGAAAAGGAAAAGGAAAAGGAAAAGGAAAAGGAAAAGGAAAAGGAAAAGGAAAAGGAAAAGGAAAAGGAAAAGGAAAAAGAGAAAAGCAGAGTACTAAAAACCCAGAGTATATAACATCCAGTCGGCTGGACAGCTTTCATCGATCTGCCAAAATACTCAGGAACACCTCCTCTCCATCCCAATTTGCATCATCAGATCTTTTAAAGGAAATCAGACGCCCTAAAAATTTCCTGTTCAGCATAAAAAACAGTCCCAGGAATGGATTTTCCAGTGGCCTAACTGCTGCCCGTTGAAGTCACAAGGGACCTGGACGGCCTTCCTGCACTGGACCCAAGAAGCAGCTTCTTTTGATATAAAAGGGAAGAGTCTGCTACCAAAGCATGCACGAACAGGATTTTTCCCTCTAAATATCCTTGTTGAGGTCTGAAGGTGTTCAAGTAGACAGATCAGCATCTGGCTCCCAGTGAAGGGACAGCCCAGATCCTCTGGGTATAAAGAAGTGCTATAAACTTCAAAAAAACCCAAGCAGCCTGGTCATCATGGTGCACCACACCTTCAGAAACACAATGATCAATTTATTACCTTCAGAAACATAATGATCAATTTATTTACCTCTTCCTTCCCCCTTTTCTTGACAGGCATTGACTCCAGATGATGCGCTCTGTGGTGGGGAACTGCCCACTCATCCTTGCAAAGGACTGAAGGCAGCTGAAACGAGAGGTTCCCAGGGCTGGTTCAGAAATACACTGACCTGGAGAAAGCCCCAGCTGGCTGCCAACCAGCTGTGGGAATTTCCCACCCAGCCTTACGGAGCGTAAGCTCACATGTCAACCTCAGGCCCATAAAACATGCAGTAGAAATGACTTTGTCAGAGATTAATTGCATGTAGTTTTGGAGCTATCAAAATTGAGATTTCTGGTGTTTGCATAGTCTCTCCAATTGCATCCAGCCTCTGGGACCACCACGGTTTCAGATCTGCCAACCAGAACCTCTCTTTCCTCAGGAGTCCATCAGATGGCATGCACAGAGCCGTGTGGGCAGGACGGTTGAGCACGGACAACCTTTGTTGTCTCCTTTGCCAGGAGCCTTTCAGCCTGAAGATACTGAACAAGTGGTCCCTTCAACATCCATGTCCATCTTTTCCTTCCCCCAGTTCTCTTCTTTCCTCCCTCCTGTACTTCCTTCTGCAAATTCTTGCCACGAATGGAAAAGGAGCACTAGATTAAGGAACTGATCCTTACCTGATACATCCAGGATTGACTCGGACTCGACACCTTCCACGCAAGATAAGATGAGCCAGGGCACATCTGCAGCACCAAGGTAGTTGTACGTGCTTGCTTATCCCATCAAATGCAAATGTCTGTCTTCATCAAGAGGCGTAAAAGTATAAACAACATTTACCGCAGGGTAAGAATATAAAAAGGGATGATCAGAGCAGCTGACCTGTTGAGAGCTCACAGCATAACACCCTCTGATCGCTCCTTGGCTTGCTTTACCACCAAGCTGCAAGACCTGGCTCTTTCATTTCAGGAGGAAGAAGGGGAAACTGGACAGAAAAATGTGGCATGAAACCTGGGGTCTGATTGTCATTTATTTCCACCCACAGTGCAGCAGGAAAAGGCTGGAATCTATTAAGTAGTTCAAAATTGAACTGGATCCAGTTGTCAAGCTGAACACTTGATGGGTATGGAAAAAAAAACGCACCACGTCTCTTCTAGCAGTTACGAAAGCGTAGACACGCGCATTATAAACGCAGTCTCCTGAAAAGCTTGCATCCAGACAGCGCACTGATCAGCAAGTAGTAAGATATCTATTACATTTAAAGTCAGTCTAGCACAAGCAAGGAACAGAAGGAAAACTCTTCTCCTTGTGGTCTATGGGATGGGATATGGGCTTTCTAACCAGCAGATGATGCTCCAATTCTGGTTGGCATGGATATGCTGTAGGATTACCCGTGTCTCATTGCTGAAAATACGGGCTTGGCCAAGAGTGCCCAGAATTAGGCAGCTTCATGGGAAACCTGCCAGAGCTGCAAGTCCTCTGAAACCACAGGCAGGAGAAAAGGTGACCAAGAGGTTTGGTGCATCCGTCATCGCTTGATGGCACTTTGATACCTTGATTCTCTGTTCCTGTAAAACATCATTTCCAGTTCAGAATTGTTTTACCTAAAGGGAAAAGCCTGGCAAACAGTCGTACTAGAAATCATATGGTCTATTTAGGTAAATATAAATTTTGAGGCCTTACCATGGTATATACCAAATTCTATACCTGTTACCACCTCTGTACAATGCAGGCGGTGACTTTTACACAACTTTATGAATGCCGTAAGATGAATGCCATGACTTGAAGCTGACACACCCTCTGGTATTCACCACGCAGCATAAGCAGCAAGTCCAGTCAAAAACTCAGCCCAAACCCTGTCTTAAATTCGCAGGATTAACAGAGTGTATTAGAGAAAAAATGCAAGCCTCCAAACCAAAAAAATGGTTTGCTCCTTACATAGCAGTTATGAGGCAAAGAATGGAGGCAGCCCAAGAGGTTCATTTCCTAAAGGAGAATTCAAGTCCTGGAAACCGTTTGACCGAACACGGATTCCTTTTCCAGCCCCTGGCAACACAGGGAGGGCTGACTGGAGATGCCACCAAGGAAGGGAGCCCTCGGCATTGCTGCATGCCTGCCATTACCCTCGCCCGTCCCTGTTTGCATCCTCATGGCCGTAAACAAACATTCACCACCATACAAAGCATCACATGAAAAACACGTGCCATATGGAAGAAACCAGAACATTTCCGAGTAGGTCTGTCTTTCTCAAAAGGACTAAAGCGGTCCTCACAGACGCTATGCGCTGAAGCTTGCCAAAATACATGCTCATTGTATAAAGTAAAAGCAAATGCTAAGCAGCAAGTCTTTTACAAGCCTACGATAAACACTGCACAATGATGAGAAGCCTCATGAGCCTCGCTGAGTGTTAGAAGATGGTCCTGCTCCTAACCCTGTGCTTCAGAGGCTCAAGCACAGTTTGTGGCTTAGTCCTCCTTGCAGGCTGATACTTAAATCTGTCAATGGTCTGGTGTCTCTGTTTCCACCAGCTGTGAAATGGGAGTACCAGTAATCCACTCAGAGGCAGGTTCCAGTGGGTTCAACATTCATTCATAGTATCCAGAACTGCTGGGTTTGCTCTCTTAATTACAAAAGAAGCTCTGCACTAGGATGGGCACTTCTAACATAAATGAGGACGCAAGATTATTAGCTTTTTTAGGGTACTGAAGAGATGAGAAACAGTGATATTGCCACATTACAGACAAGCAATTGAAACATGAAGAGGAAAGATCCTCGTTTTCAGCTGATACAAAGGGAGCATGCCCAAGGCGAGCATGAACTCCAACAAAGGAGGATCTGTATTAAATCCTGAGCAATATGCAGGGCTGACAGCCTGTAGCAGGGCCAGAAATGAAACCTGGTCAGTTTAAGGGCAGATCTTCCGCCTCAAGTGTTCTTCTCCTCTCTGAAACACGCCCATCCCACCCAGCACAGCAAATGTCCTCTTCCAGAAACGTCAAGCACCGTCTCCCCCCTCTATCCTGATACAACCCAGACCTCCAAAGCTCGTTCTTTGCTGTCAACTCCTGAATAAATTCTCAACCAGCAAAACTAGGGTCTACAGCCAAATCTACACCATCCTTTTGAGTGGCAAGAGCTCCATTGCTCCTCCTCTTCCTTAGTACTGTCTCATCCCCATGCGCATCCTTACGGTCCAGTGGTTCAGCTGTCACGTGAAAGCCAGGGCAGTTCTAGCTCCATGGTTTTTTCCTCTAATTTGCACCAAATCCACAGAGCTAAGCAGGACAGCTGAGAGCAGCAGAGGGGGGTTAACACCCAGGCAGGCCCTTTTTGGAAACCAGACAGCTTAAGGCTTAACTACACACTGGGAGCCGCATCAGGCTGGTATGGTCAAGGTGCGCTGCCTGCTGTAAGGCAATAGCTTCTGATAAGCATCATCCGTTTGGCTCTCTTCAGCTCTTATTTCCCCCAGCCTGAACGATCCGCGATCTGATTAAACTCTTTGGAAATAATAAAAAAATGCCAGAATCCTGAAGTCAGGCTTCTTAATTTTGGTGTTGAACTACTTTAACCCCTCTGCTGCCAAACCATAAAAGGGTTAAAATCCACTGGTTTAAAATTAAACCTCTTGGCAGAAGCCAGGCTGGACTTTTAAATCATTAAGCAAACACTTTCCCACTTCAAACAGGAGGCAGCTTGAATCCAGGGTGCTTGTTTTGTCTTCGACGTGCCCTGGCTCACAGGCAGCTGGCCCCAGGCGCTGTATTTACCTTGACGAGGCGAAACGCTCGCCAGTGAGAGC